>NC_062561.1:102514909-102814909 GCF_022837055.1 Prionailurus viverrinus
CTTTCCTTATCATTTACCTATATACCTGTACATAACATTTCGATTAAACTGATTCAGCACCTTCAAAGGGGAACAGTAGCACTGTTCTGTTCAAAGTTCAGTCATTAAAACTAAAAGGTGCTCACATTCCTCGCCTTGAGAGATGTGAGGGGTTAGAAGCACTCTGCAATCATACTGCTGGTCTTCAAATGTTAACTCTTCTGAGACACTGACCTTGGGCAAACAACTTAAACTTTTTGAAGCCCCGTTTTCTTATCAGTAAAATGTGCCCACTGTTGGCACTCCACAGATATTACTATTATTTTTAGACATAAATATTACATGTTTTAAAATATAAGCTGTACAAACTGTACATAATATATAAAAGCATCGACTGTAACATGATGACTAAATATGGACATATTCTTGGGATTCCCTGTAGACTAATATATAGAATGAACTTATTCTCCAAGCAGACACTACCTGAACCTTTTTGAGCATTATTTGAGTAGAATGACAACTAGAGCGGGGGATGTGATATCCAATTTTATTAGCATCAACATTCCTTGAACTAAAATTTCAAAAGTGCCAGTCCTGAGCTATAAAGCTCTCAATAAATGACACACTTGTAACAAACCCAAACATATTCCCAGTATGGCAGGTAAAGTTTTTAACCCAAAACTGAGTCAAAAATCAAAGTGTAAGTCAACCTATATATCAATATGCATTATGTCATAAACTGTGCTTTTTACAGATTTAATGTGGATTCATTTTTTTAGAGATTTTATTTTTAAGTAATCTCTCCATGCACATGGGGTTCAAACTCACAACCTGGAGATCAAGAGTCATGGGCTCTACTAACTGAGCCAGGAAAGTGCCCCATGGATTGTTATATAAAGAGATTTACATCAAGTGCTTTGTGGGAGATGTTAAGTACCTGTAGAATACAGTATGAACATTTCTGACCATGATATATCATGAGACTAGAGAGTTTCCTTATTCGTTTATCAATATTCCTTTCAAAATTGACACACGCTTGCCTTTTTCTTTTTTCTTTTTGTTACCAGCAGGCTGAATCTACTTGGTTTAAACGGATATACCATCAAATTTCTCTAAGCTTATTTCCTCATGGTAAAAAGCGAGATAGTAATAACTCTCCAAAGATTAAGTGAAGGGGTGCCTGGGTCGCTCTGGCGGCTGGGCATCCAACTTCAGCTCAGGTCATGATCTCACGGTTCCTGAGTTCGAGCCCCGCATCAGGCTCTGTGCCGACAGCTCAGAGCCTGGAGCCTGCTTCAGATTCTGTTTTTTCCTCTCTCTGCCCCTCCCCCACTCACACTCACACTGTCTCTGTCTCTCTCAAAAATAAATAAATATTTAAAAAAATTAAAGATTAAGTGAAATACTATTTATAATGTACTTAGCAAATACCTACAAATGGTAATCACTCATTAAGTACTACCTATTGTCATTTTTGCTATTGATTTTTTTCCCTTGTATTAGAGATGTTTGTGTGTTTTGAAGGGGACACATTCGAAACATTACTCTAAGAAGGAAATCAGAAAGGTCTCCACAAGTCTGCTGCTTCTCCAGAAGCAAATATAATCAACTTTACTAGCTTACAGCACAACTTTCACAAATTAAGAGAGCCAATTGTGGGCAACTGGCTTCAATTACATGTATGCAGATGGTTTTCTAATTCAGAATATTGCCCATGTGGGAGAATTCGGTAGGTGAATAAAGTAAGAACTTTCATGACACGATCACTTTTTATGTGACCACAGATTTAACTAATTTAAAATTCTTGGCTCTTGGTAGACTGAAGGGAAGAGGGTGCCTGGTCTGAGTATGAATTTTGCTGCAATGAAAAAGTGTGGAGAAGACAACCTCCAAGTAGAAATTTAAAATCCTCCACGAGATTTATTTTTACCTGTTATACAAGTAACCATTACTGGCAATAGGACCTTCTTTCTGTTACAAACCTTATTATTTTAAACACTTGAAGATCACTATGGGTCTGCTAAAAGCCAGGGTTCAAAAATACATTCCTAAAGATGAGTCTAGAAAATAATTCAATTACAACATACTTTAATATAATCAGTTTAGACAAAAATGTGTATTAAAACAGACAATCTGTCTCATTAACATTCAGCACACATCTCACTCAGCTGGAACTAAGCTCATTTCAGACTCACACATACAGAAATCTCAGATAGATTACAAATATATGGGCATGCACACAATTAATTAAAATACACTTTGTAAGTGTTTAAGGTGCTAAGATTATTTCGGTGGGTGCATCTGCATATTTTTATGACATACTGTGTCACTGCCTTTTCAAATTTGAGTAAATTATAGTTTTGCAAACCATAATTACATTGGCTCATGCTTGATGGTTACGCTTTGTAATGCTGAGCCAATATTAATCAAGATTTCCTAAATTTATATCTCATTCCCTGTATGTCATGTTAGTGCTTATGCTCTTTGGATAATTATACTCCTCTATTGCTTTTATTACGTGGTTGGATACCACTCTCTTAGCCCCATCGCTCCCATCAAATCAGACCATAATTTAAACTACGCTTTCTTTTTATCCTTCTGGCCAATACTTGTTACTGTGTGATACTTTCACCTTTCTGTCCACCATCCTTCCCACTCATCAAAACCAGATTGCATTTTGTTGCAGAAGAAAGATGTGTTCAATACAACTTTGCCAAGAAGATGGTTATTGATATGTCTTTGAAGGGTAGTTGTATTGCTTATGTCCCATCGGGGACTGGACAAGTGAGATTTAAATTGCTCGTGGTACCAAGCAAAAGCCAAGTGGTTTCTTTGCAATTTAAAAATTTGAAATGAAGCAGTCACTATGCCATTCTCACATTTCAGGGAAGAGCTGTGAGTAAAGAAATGGTCCTTCGAGAGAGCCTACAGAAAGAGGCTTTCATTATGGAAAATGAGATCCATAGGAACACTGAAATATATTGTCACAGTCTTAAGAATGTCATGAGATTTAAAGGTAACAGAGTCAAATAACTTAGAGTTGATTTCTAAGTCTTTAAAATTCCTATAAAGTTACCTTTGCAAATACCAATGCATACTTAAAACCCTTACAAAGGCTCTATTAGGTCTCTTTGAAGTTTTTTATTTTAGAGACATTTCATTTGGTGGCTTTTAGTAACTGGGGCATGGACTGTTTGTTACCTATGGAAACCGTGCAAAAACCTCTGATTAATGTGAACAGAGCGGGAACTTACTAAAAGTTCACTGAAAGCATACATACATGTATCAGTTACATGCAAATGAGGCTTCAAGTCGGGGGCAAGTGAAATCCAAGAACACGGCCCTCCACGCTGTCCAGTGAGAAATGTCCACTTCAAAATATGCTTTTGCCAAGAGCAGTCAGAGAAAATTCTCTTTTGGTGGCCCAGTCTGAGATATAAATACAGTTTTTCTAAGGCTTTCCTGAACAGCTTTCTTATAAAGGGTGAAAAACATTCTTAGCATTTTCTATTTCTTCATAATCTCTAATTAAAGAGTTGGCATCTCAAATGAGAGGGTGTGGAGTGTGAACCAATTCAAACTGCTTATTTTCAACCTGAAAGATTTGTTTGCTTTTCTTACGCTGCTCTTCTCTCCTGAACAAAGTTCTCTTAACTTGGCATGGTGCATCTGTGATTTTTCACATGATTTTCGTCACGACGGTCATCTACGAGGACACCTTGGTTTACAGGGAACCTGTCTGTCTTCACACTTTAGTCCCTGCTGCTTTTGGATTCGTCCCCTCTCATATTACCTTCTAGAGTATCAAGAGACACAAAAACGCAAATTTCCAGGTAACATGACAAAACGATACAGGTTTATAAATCTCTCTTCAATCCCCTTTCTGTATCTCATTGTAGACATAGAGGAAATGCAAAAGGACCCAGAAGGAACTAAAAGCAAGGCAACCTTGAAGACTGAACTTTAAATGTGCTGCTCTACTGACAATCGTGATCCACTGGGCAAGAACCAAAGGCTTACTAGCTTGAAGGGCTTGCCAACAACTTCTTTCCACTCAGTGTATGGCAACTAAGCTATGCAAAAAAAAAAAAAAAAACAAAAAACAAAAAAAACACAAAAAAAAGGTGGGGGGGGGGGCAACCCTTAGGAAGCCAAAATTGCAAACAAAATGAATTGTAAAACTTGAGCAGAGAGGTCACTGGCCACTCAGAACAAGTGAGACAGATCTCAGATTTAGACCCAACAAGTCACAAAATAAACAAAAAATACATACAAGCAGCAATAGTAAAAACTTTAGGGGACCATTCAGAATCGTAGTTGGTATTATGTATGACTTTAAATGGATCGCTTTCAACAAAAAAAATTATAAGCTATGCAAAGAATGGCTGAACTGGGAATCAAACAGAAAACCAGAACAAACAAAAAACCCCACAAGGACTACAAGGTCACTTTGCCCAAAAATGTTGGATTTAGCAAATACTTCAGAGGGGCTATTACACATATGGGCAAAGAACCCAAAGAAATCATGTTTAAAGAATTAAAGTAAAACATGACAATAATGAATCAAACAGAGAACGTCAGTAAGAAGATAACAACCATTCTGAAAAAAGAACCAAACAGAAACTGATACTGATAAGACCAATTAATAAATTTAAAAGTGAAGGAGAGGGAATCGATAGCAGATGGGACATGGAAGAAAAAATAAACAATGAACTAGGAAATAAATAGAAATGAATCAGTTTGAAGAACAGACAGAGCAAAGATTTAAGAATAATGAATTGAGCCTCAAGATTCGTGGGACCATATCAAGCGTACTAATGTATGTTTAATTAGAGACCAGGGGGAGAGCAGAGAAAGAAAGGAATAGGAAAAAACAAACAAACAAACATGTATCTAAAAAAAAAATAATGGCTAACTTCCCAATTTTGATGCAAAGATTAATCCACTTACTCAAAAAGCTCAACAAACCCAAAGTAGAATAAATGAAAGAAATCTATACGCAGGTACATCACCATGTTGAAAATAAAAGACCAGGAAAAAAATGGAAATGTCAAGTAGGCTATGTAATATATAGTCCCATATTTCAGGAGAGAGTGAATCTAGGCTGGAGATAAAAATCAGGATTTTACCAGCATTCGGTTGGTATTTAAAACCACAAGAGTGGGTGAGATTATAGAGCAGAGGCCTAGAATTGAGCTTTGAACACTCCAGGATGTAGCAACCAGGAGAGTGAAGAGGAGCCAACAAGACGGATTAAGAAGGAGCTGCCAAAGAATTAGGTAGAAAATCAGGATAAGGTGTACCCTTGAACCCAAGGAAGAACATTTCAAGAGGAGGGACAGGTGTGTAAAGAATCACACGGCATGATAAATGACAACTAAGGTTAGATTTAGCAATGTGGATGTCTTTTTAAAAATTTTTTAAGTGGACTTATTTTGAAAGAAGAGTGCATGAGTAGGGGAGGGACAGAGAGAGAGAGAGGATCCCAAGCAGGCTCTGTGCTGTCAGCCCCCCAATACGGGGCTCGATACCACGAACCGTGAGATCATGACTTGAACTGAAATCAAGAGTCAGACGCTTAAGCAACTGAGCCACCTAGCAATGTGGATGTCTTTGACAAAATAAGAGCAGTTTGGTGACTTAACGGGGAAAAATGTCTGTACTGTGGGCTTAAGAGAAATTGGATATATCCAGTATAAAGAAAAATTACATGTCTTATTGTGAAGGTAAGAAGATAAATGGCATAAACATCGAGAGCTCTAGCCTATTCAAACTTAAGGCATTAGCAACTTAAAACAGAATGTTACAAATATAGATTGTTAAATGTAAGCCTCATGGTAACCGCAAAGCAAAACCCTACAGTATATACACACACACAAAATGAGAAAGGAATCTAAGGATATCGCTAAACTCGTCAAACCACAAATGAAGAAAGGAAGAGAAGAATAAAAAACAGAGGTGAACTGCAAAACATCCAGATGACAATTAACAAACCCACAATAACTCTATAACTATTACTTAAAACGAACTAAATCCTCCAGTCAAAAAAACAGAGTGGCCAAATGATGGGAAAACAAGACTCACCTATATGGTGCCTACAAGAGACTCATTTCAGATCGAAAGCCACACACACCTAAAAATGAAGACAGGGAAAAGATGTTCCATGCAAATGGAAATGAAAGGATACCTAGGGTAGCAATAATGATATCCCACAAAATAGACTTTAAGACAAAGACTGTATTAAGAGACAAAGAAGGGCATTACATAATAAGCAAGTCAAATGCAACAAAAGGATTTAACATTTGGAAACAGTTATGCACCTGAAATAGGAACACCTATTTATACATATTTTATATATTTTGTATGGAACATTCCATCAAAAACCAGAATACACATTATTCTCAAGGTCATCTGGAACATCTCAAAGATCATGTCAGGACACAAAACAAGTCTTAATAAATTAAAGAAGACTAAAACCCTATGAAGCATCTTTTCCAACCACAATAGCATGAAACCAAGTATCATTTACAAGAAGAAAACTGGAAAATTCACAAATATATGCACATTCAACAACACGCTATTGAATACCTACACCTCAAGTACCTAAAAACAAGAACAAAAATCCAAAAGTAGTCGAACTGAGGATATAACAAAGACTAGAGCAGAAGTAAATGAAATGCAGACTAAAAAGCCAACAGAAAAGATGAATGAAACCAAGAGCTTGTTTGAAAAGAAAAACAGAATTGACAAGCTTTTCACTAATCTCACCGAGAACAAAAAGAACTCAAATAAATAATCAACAAAAAGGGAGATGATACAACTCAGACCCAAAGAAATATAAAAGATCATGAGACTACTATGAAGAGTTATACACCAACAGGTTGGACAGCCTTCAAACGCTAAATCATGAAGGAACAGACAAATTAGTAGGAAGCAAATACAATGAGTAGTAATAAAAAAAATTCCCTACAAACCCAAGTCCAGGACCAAAAATATAGAAAAGGAGAGAATACTTCCCAATTCATTCTACAAGGCCACAATTATTCTGATACCAAAATCAGAGAAAGACATCACACATGCTCAAGTGGGATTTATTCCAGGGATGCAAGGATGGGTCAGCATCCCTAAAGCAATCAATGTAACGAATGACATTAACAAAATAAAGGATAAGAATCATATGATCATTTCAATAGATGCAGAAAAAACATTCAACAAAAGTCAACATGCATCTTTGATAAAGATTCCCATCAAAGCAGGCAGAGAGGGAACAATCCTCAACATAATAAAGATCATAAATGACAAGCCCATAGATAACATCATCCTCCATACTTAAAGGTTGAAAACTTTTCCTTCAAAATCAGAAACAAGACAAGGATGCCCACTCCAGCCACTTTTATGAAACAGAGTAAACCCTGCGTTGGGCTCTGCACTGACAGCATGGAGCCTGCTTGGGATTCTCTCTCTCCCCCTCCCCTTCCATCCCCCTATCCCTCCCTCCCTCCCTCTCTCTCTCAAAATAAATAAATAAACTTAAAAAAAAACTTGAAGCTTTAAAATTCCTAGAGAAAAGCAAAGGCACTGAACTCCTTGACATCTTGGCCATGGTTTTTTGGATCTCATTCCTAAAGCAAAGGCAACCAAAGCAAAAATAAATGAGCGGGACTGCATCAAACTAAAAAGCTTCTGCACAGGGAAGGAAACCATAAGCCAAATGAAAAGGAAACCTACTGAATAGGAGAAAATCGTTGGAAATCATTTATCCGATAAAGGGCTAATACCCCAAATATACGAAGAATCATACAACTCAAGAGCAAACACCAATCAATTTAAGAAAAATGGGCAGAGGATCTAAACAGACCTTCTTCCAAAGACCACCTACAGATGGCCAACAAGCACAGGAAGAAATGTTCAACATCAGTAACCCTAAGGGAAATGCAAATCAAAATCACAATGAGAGACACCTCACACTTGTCAGAATAGCTAGCATCAAAAAGACAAGAATTAACAACTGCTGATAAGGATCCTTGCACTCTGTGGGTGGGGATGTAGACTGGGGCAGCCACTACAGAAAACAATATGGAGGTTCTTCAACGAATTAAAAATACAACTACCATATGGCCCACCAATTCCATTTCTGGGTATTTGTCCAAAGAAAATGAAAACACTAAGCCAAAAAGATATACTCAACCTCATGTTAATTCCAATATTATTTATAATAGCCAAGATGTGGAAATAGCCTAAGCAACCAGTGAAAGGTGAATGGAAAAAGAAGATGTGATAGAGACAAAGAAATATTTTCATCCACAAAAAGGAATAAAGTCTTGCCTTGCGTGACAACATGGATGGACTTTGAGGACATTATGCTAAGTGAAGTCAGGGAAAGACAAATTGTCATATGACTTCATTTATTTTTTATTTATTTTTTAATGTTTATTTATTTTTGAGACAGACACAGACGGAGCATGAATGGGGGAGGGTCAGAGAGAAAGGGAGACACAGAATCCGAAGCAGGCTCCAGGCTCTGAGCCGTCAGCACAGAGCCTGACGTGGGGCTCAAACTCACGAACCGTGGGATCATAACCTGGGCCGAAGTCGGAGGCCCAACCGACTGAGCCACCCACGTGCCCCTATTGTTTTTTCTTACAGTTGAATTTATTTGAGAAAGAGCGAGAGAGAGAACATGGGAAGGGCAGAGAGGGAGACAAAGAGAATCCCAAGCAGGCTCACAATGGCTTCATTCATATGTGGAATCTAAAACAAACACACAGACCATTCTTAGAGATACAGCAAACAGAACGGGGGTTGCCAGAGGCAGGGGGAGAGGGAGTATAGGGAGGATGAAATGGGTACAGAAGAATGAAATATAAAATATATAAAATAGGGGTGCCTGAGTGGCTCAGTTGGTTAAGCGTCCGACTTCGGCTCAGGTCAAGATCTCACGGTCCGTGGATTTGAGCCCCGCATTGGGCTCTGTGCTGACAGCTCGGAGCCTGGAGCCTGCTTTGGATTCTGTCTCCCTCTCTCTATGCTCCCCCTTCCCCACAGTCTTTCTCTTTCTTTCTCAAACATTAAAAAAAATTAAAAAAAAACAAAATACATAAAAATAATTTTCTGTATGACGTGTTTGAAAATTGCTACAACAGATTATAAAAGTCCTCACCACAAGAAAAAAAAAATTGTGTAACTATGCACGGTGATGTCTGATGACAGGACTCATTGTAGTGATCGTTTCACAGTACATACAAATACCGAATTATGTTGAAATCCTGTTGCAACATGTTTTATGTTGATTTTGTCTCACAAAAGAAGGAAAAACACTTGGAGATCTCCAGCACACAAAAAAAATCCCAAATTTTATTTTACTTTATTTTTTTTATTAAAAAAATTTTTGTAATGTTTGTTTAGTCTTGAGAGAGAGAGAGAGAGAGAGAGAGAGAGAGAGAGAGAGAGACAGAGCATGAGAAGGGGAGGAGCAGAGAGAGACAGAATCTGAAGCAGGCTCCAGGCTCTGAGCTGTCAGCACAGAGCCCGATGCGGGGCTCGAACCCACGGACCTCAAGATCATGACCTGAGGTGAAGCCGGATGCCCAACCGACTGAGCCACCCAGGCGCCCCTCAAATTTTATTTTAAAGGTAAGGAGACACGTGGAATGAGTGATCGCTAGCAGGGAGCAGGGAGTGAGGTTTACAGACAAATTGCTTCTTGAATGGGAAAAACAAAAACACGTTTGATCGCTATTGGCAGTAACTCAGCAGACAGGGAGAAAAAAAAATCTACCAATTGCTTCAAGTGTTCTTTGTGAACTGCAGAAAGGGGATGGGAGGTCCCCAAGTTTTGGAATGGGTGAGCAAGCAAGTCTTAGGTCATCATCCTCTGGGATAACCACCACTTGTGTAGGTCATGGAAGTCCTAAGTCTATGCTTGCTCTCTTGATCAACAGCACCAATATTATCCTCAGAAACCAGATTAATTATGTAAGTCATCCTCTGTTTTGGTTTTTCCTCATACACCCACATTTCTCGATGAGCAAAACGCACATTTGATGGTGATGCACAGAGACCTCCTTTGTCTTTGTTCACAGGTTTGTTACAATTTTCCAGATGGCTTGGGTGGCCAAAATAGGACCATCTAATAAGTAAAATATTAAGTGCCACTATATTAATTTACAACTATTTGTATAGTGCTGTGTAGTTCCAACATTTTCATATACTTTACATGATTTAATCTTCAAAAAAATCTGAATGGGAGATAGTTGGTTGTTTTCTTTTACTCTATTTCATATATGAGGAAACTGAAATACAGTGGCATATCTGCGATAAAAACAGAACCAAACAAAATCTATCAAGTGGAGAATCTAGGATTCAAACTCAGATATTCAGATTTCAAAAGCATCAGATTATGCCACAATGGGGGGGCCTAAATTCCCTTATCTCCCTTTACCGGTGAAAGCATTGGACTTCCAAGTTTTTCAACTTAAGGGAAGCAACAGACAATTTATTTGTTGGAGTAAGTTTTAGCCTTTCACAAGTTTACCAAAAAATGTGTGAAATAATAACCCTGGGGCACCTGGGTGGCTCAGTGGGTTAAGCGTCTGACTTCAGGTCAGGTCACAATCCCATGGCTCTTGGGTTTGAGCCCCACCCTGGGCTCTGTGCTCTCAACACAGAACCTGCTTCAAACCCTCTGACTCCCTCTTTCGCTGCCCTTCCCCAATTTGTGCTCTCTCTCTGTCGAAAACAAACGTTAAAAACAAACGGAAACAAACTTTAAAAACAAACAAACAAACAAACAAACAAACAAAAACCACCATCAGTGGGGGCTACTTGGGGTGTGAGAGTGGCAGCTATACATTTTGGTGGATTTTCTGCCCAAGTAGACTGCAACGTCTTAGTTTTGAGAGAGTGAATGAGCACTGGTCCGGGAGGGGCAGAGACAGAAGGGGAAAGAGGATCGCAAGCGGGCTCTGGGCTGAGAGCAGAGAGCCTGATGTGAGGCTCCAACTCACAAACTTCGAGACAGTGACCGGAGCCAAAGTCAGATACTCAATCCACAGAGCCACCCAGGCGCCCCAACTAGTGGATGTTTTTACAGGAAAGCGTAACATTGTTGATGGCAGAGACTGTTTTCATTTGACTTGATCAAATGTAAAGTAACCCTGTGGCAGGTGAAATTTACAACCACCTGTCTTATATACATTGCTCTGATTCTAGTCATGGAAAAGGAACCATGTTCTGTTGAAATTGCCATTGAAATTATGAACTCCACACGACAGCATGTGTTCACTGCAGAACCAGAGTAAAGAGATGAGAATCAATAGGTAGAGGACTCAGTAGCAAGCTCCACGGGATGCAGATTCTGCGTCGCCGTATTTTTCTAACTTCCTCTGGTCCTGAGCTGTAGACATAGCTGTCAAATTACTTGCAACTCGAAATGTGACTCAGGCCAAAAGAAAAGTGTACAACTGACGGCAATCTTTCCTCCAGCAAAATTAACTAAAGGATGCGATTTATTAGCTAAGAGCTAATTTAACATGCATATTTAAACAACATATCATTTGCACTTAATTTTGAAAGATCCTTCCCAAGAGGGTAGAGCTGACAGATGATTTTTGCTCCTTGTTTTTAAATGTGTGTACGATCATTCTTTCTCTTGAAGTCATCAGGAAGCCAGACGCTCCCAGCGCCTTCGTTCTTTTCCTTTGACACATGTGATGCATCACAAGTGTGGCAGAGATCATTTTTGCTGCAGAAAGGAACCAAGGAACCAGTGAATTGTAGCTGCTTTTAAAAAAGAGTTGAAAAAAAAATCAATAATAAATTATCTTCCTATACAGCAGTTTGGTTCTTTGCACGTCCCCTCTGACATGTAGATGTAGTTATAAATTGATTTAGTTCGGGACCGTAAAGACTCTCACTTGCTCTGGACTGCCTAGTGAACGTGCATTAGCGAAATAAAAATAACCCACCTTGTCAGAGAGCCTTTCTAGGAGCTGTAGAACCCACCAAGTTATTTTTATAGTTTAATGAGCTAGGCCCTGGCTTCCACGGGGAGACACGGCGAGTGGAGTGCTTCATAATTTACTGCTGTAAAATGATCAGGATTCATGTTGTCTATAAAACATGAAAAACATTCTTCATTCCTTACCAATTAGATCATAGTTACAACTCACAGTTCCTTTGAGCTTAAAAGAAAAAACTTAACTGCTAGACATAAATGAAGGCTGTGGTTAAATTAAACCCTTCAACAGCCCAAACAGGCTTGAAAGAAATGCCTTCTGGATGTTATTAACACGCATATTTAAGTGCTATTTTTAAATTTTAACTGCAAGCCAGAGCTAGGACAAATGTTTAGAATAGCTATTTTGGCACCGTAGTGTGGCTTTCACATTTTTTCATCTTTACTAACTCTTTCCAATAGTTATTTCACCTTTTGTTATTTTAAAAAATTTTTGCAGAGACAAGAAACTTGCTTCATGGCAGTAACTGTACTGGAAGAAGCCAAAAGCAACTGATGGCAATGTCGCTTTGTAGTAAAAAGTTCATGATCACATCAACAGGATCACGCTCATTTTCCATGAGGAGTTTAAAATCTGCAACAGTTGAGAATCTGAACTCAGTAACTTTCTAAGTGTTTAACTTGTGTGTAAGTATTAAAATCATCTTAGGAAAATAGAACTGTAAGAAAGACGTTAAAAGTCATCCTCTACCAAACCATGTAAAATTTGAATGTAAATCTCTCCTGGGTGTGTACGCATGTGTGCATGTGTGTGTGTGGGGGGGGGGGGGGAGGAAGGGAATATTTGGTTTTCCATATTGTCTGTAACACAGCAAATACATTTTCTTCTGACATCACATACTTCCAGAAACATGATATATTAGTTTGCTAGGGCTGCTGTCACAAAATACCACAGACTGAGTGCCCTGCACAACAGAAATTTTTTTTTCTGAGTTGGGGAAAGTGGAAGTTCAAGATCAATTAGCTGATAGGTTTGGTTTCTTCTGAGGCCTTTCTCCTTGGCTTGCAGATGTCCACCTTGTCTCTGTGTTTTCAAATGGCATTTTTTCTTTTTCTTTTTTTTTTTTTTTTTTTAAAGTAGGCTCCACACCTAGCATGGAGCCCAACGTGGGGACTGAATTCACAATCCTGAGATCCAGACCTGGTCAGAGCAAGACGCCTAAGCGACTGAGGCACCTAGGTGTCCCATGGCCTTTTCTCTTTACACACATATTCCCGCTATCTCTTCTTCTCGTGAAAAGAACACCAGCTCTATTTGATTATAGGCCCACCCTCAAGATCTCATTTAACCTTAATTACCTCTTTAAAGGCACTTTCTGCAAAGATAGTCACCTTGGGGGTTAAGACTTCAATAGATGATTGAAACACATTTTAGTTGATAAAACAGGACTGTAAAAGTTCACGTGGTATTTTATCTTCCAGAGACCCCATACTTTAATAATTATCCTGGTTTTAACAATTAGAATTTCTGACAGATTCTGCTTTTAAATTCTAATAGTGTTATCTCATCTCATATATAGAAGAAATACATGTGCATTTTCCCCACAGCTTTGATAACTTCCTTAATAGAAATTACTAGAAGTTAAATTATTTGATCAAAAGAACATTTTAAGCCCCTGCCTCCTCCCACCATATATATATATATATATATATATATATATATATATATATACACGTATATATACGTACAGCTTTTGTATTCCACAAAACCTTTACCTATCCCAATGTCTTGTAGGTACTATTTTATGTATTCTTCTAGAAACGTTATGGTTCTTGCTTTTATGTATAGGTCTGTGACCCACAGTGAGTTACACTTTGTTATGAGGTAGCTATAGAGGTTCATTTTTTTTCTTCCATAAATATATCCATAAATATATCCTCGCCTGGGGCAAGGTTCAGTTGACTATACAGGGGTGAGTCTATTTCTTGACCGTGTTCCATCCCCTATCTATCCTTATGTCAATGCTTTTTGGTTTCTTTTGGTTACTTATAATTTTAGAGTCAATTTTAAAAACAGTTAATATAAATCCTGCAACTTTTTTCTACAAGACTTTGTTGTAACTCCTTCATATTTCCTTGTAATTTTTAGAATCAACTCATCAATTTCATTTAAAAGTCTGCATTTTGATTGGTGGTAAATTTCATGGCAACTTTGAAATAATGGACATCTTACTATTTAGTCTTATACTTCATTTATATGGTATGTCTCTCCACTTATTTATGTCTTTAATGTCTCTTAGCAATATTGTGTAAGTTTTCAGGGTTCAGAAATTGCACATGCAGTGATCATTTTATTCCTAGGTGATTAATGTTATGATGCTATTCTATGTTGTACGGTTGTCTCAACTGCCTTATCCAACTGTTGCTAGTATTCAGAAATAAAATAGAATTTTGTATATTGACGTGTGGTCTGTGCCTTTAACAAATTCACGTACCATAGTTCCATGTTCTTTTTGTTGTATGATTTTATAGGGTTCTCTACGTATACAATCATGGTCTCTGTCATGCTAACAATTTTCTATCTTTCTTTCTGTCTGCTTTTTATTTCTTTTTCTTGGTGTATTGCATTGTTAGGACCTCCAGGTCATGCTGACAAAAGGAGAGTGATTATTTTGTTTCGAATTCTAGTTAAAAAGTATTCAGTATTTTCACTATTCAGTATAATTTTAACTACCAGCTTTTCAGTTGTCTTTTATCAACTGTAAGAAGTTTGATTCTATTACTAGTTTATGAAGAATATTTCTCAAAATTAAGAACGGGTGTTCCAATTTTCCATTTTTTTCTCTACTGAGATGTTCTAATCATATGGTTTTTTTCTCTTTTAGGCTGTTAATACAGCAAATTCCCTGTACTGATTTTCTAATGTTAAACCAAACTGCTTTGGTGGGATAAAAGTCATGACACATTACCCTTTTTAAGTGATTCTGCATTTTATTTGTTAAGGACTTCTGTATCTGTTTATCAGGGATACGGGTCTAGAGTTTTCTCTTTTGTAACATCCTCATTAGGTTTTACAGTTCAAAAATGAGTTGGGAAATGCTGTGTCTTCCTCTAAATTCTGGAAAGAAGTGGCACTTTGGGGTTTTTATTGTTTTAAACTTTAATGGAATTTGTTTTTTAATTATGGACATTTCTTCATGACAATGTGTTTCATTTCCTTATGAGACACAGAACCTTGTAGATTATTTCTTCTTGGGTCAGTTTTGGTAAGTTCTACTTTTTAAGAAGATTCTCCATTTCATCTAAGCTGTTGAGTTTACTCGCATGGCACTGTTTTTAATGTCCCCTTCTGATACTTTTAATGCCTCTAGGATCTGTAATCATGTGCTTTTTGTTGCAGATATTAATAATTTGTGTATTATTTCTTTTTTCCTCCCGTCTTGCTAGAGGTCACACATTTTACTCAAGAATCAACTTTTGGCTTTGTCACTTTTCTATTACTTTTCTTGTTTATTGCCTTTTAGTCCTGTTCTTATTGTTTCATTTCTTACACTTCAGGTTTCACTTTCTCTCAATTTTTTTTTTCTAGCTTTTTATCGTAGAAGCTTAGCTCACGGATTTTATGTGCCTTTTTTTCAAACATAGTTATTTAGTTTTCAAGAATTTTAGAATTGTCTATATATTCTTATTAATTTCAAATTTATTAACATTGAGGCTTAAGAACATACTTTACGATTTCAGTCCTTCAAAATTTACTGTGGTCTATCGTGGAGAATATTCCACATGCTCTTGAAAAGAATCTGTATTTTGCAGCTGGTGGCTGTAGTGTTCTACAAAAGTCAATTAAATCAACTTTGTTGACGGCTATAGTTATGCTAATTTTCATCTATTTATTCTATCAGTTACTCAGAGGGGCTGGCAAGATCTGCAGCTATAATTGGACCTGTGTTTCTCCCTTTTTTTTCTTTTTTTTTTTCCTCCAGTTACTTTGGAGCTCAACTGTAAGATGGTTACATTGTAGTGATGATTTGAGCTTTTATCATTATGGAATGCTCGTTATCTCTGGCAATACTTTTTGCCTAGAAACCTGCACTATCAGATGTTAAATTACAACACGACCTTTTTTTTTGTTTAATGTTTATTTTTGAGGGAGAGAGAGAGGAGAGAGAGAGAGAGAGAGAGAGAGAGAGAGAGAGAGAGAGAGAGATGGACAAGAGTGCGAGAAGGGGAGGTGGAGAGACAGAGAGGGAGACACAGAATCTGAAACAGGCTCCAAGCTCTGAGCTGTCAGCACAGAGCCTGACGGGGGGCTCGAACTTGTGAACCGTGAGATCAATGACCTAAGCCGAAGTGGGACGTTTAACCGAATGAGCCACCCAGGCACCCCTCAGCACCGCCTTTTTGTATGCTTTGAGTTCCAATGGTTTATCTTTTTACTGTTTTTACTCTTTTACTTTCAAAGTGTCTTTAAATATTACTTTAGATACTTGTAAATAGTACTTGATAACTCATTAATCCAGTTTATGGTGTATTTTAATCATATGCTAGTCAGTAAATATTATTAACCTTAGAAAAGGGCATCCCCTTTCTTTCGTCACGCTGCTCATGTGGAGAGATCTACCCTGTAGCTGAACTTGGTTTAGACAAATTGAGTAGATCAATGACTTCAAATGGTTTGAAGGTGAAACCAAGGCTTTTATTTTCAAAATGCTTGGGATTTGTGCCCTAACTAGATTTTAGATGTCTCTTAATGTTTTACATCCTAAATGCCAGATCTTTCTTTGTTTATACAACCTGGTTGACAGCTTTGTGGCTCACTAGGGAGTTTCTTTTTTCCTCTCCATCCTTCCTTGCTTTCTGGGCCTTAAAAGATTTCTCTCAACCCTGCTCCTCTGCCTCCAGCATTCACAACATGCTGCCTTCCCCGTAAGTGAGGGTTCAGTGTACCTCTGAGAAATTTTATTCCTTCTTTTGCCCTGATCGCAACCTTTGGCAGACCACTGCTGGGCACCCGTGAATGTCGGGGGTGCCAGGTCAATGTAGACTTCTCATTTCCCCTCCCCGATATCCTGCTGTTAGCAACCCATGGCAATGAATCCCCAAAGCGATTGGGTAGAATTTTCTCAACTCTCCTTTTTCACTTACAAGCTTCAACACAGCACTCCCATACACTCACTTAGGCCTTTAGGAAATAGTTACTGGGAAGGTGCAGATTTGTTCTATGACTGGCAATTCTTGGTATTGTACTCCATCTTGTCTGCCCACAAGACCATTAAGAGTTAATTAAAATTTCAGCAGGTTTATTCCTTTGTCTGTGGTGGATTGCTTCTCTTCCCACTGGCCCAGCCATGTTTGAAATATCCACAGGTCTTAATCCTCTGGATGAGGCCAACGTGTTTAAAATTTAGTTCCTTTGGTTATCTATGTGCCTTCAGCTCTGATTTTTTTTAAAACAAAAATGAATCTTGTCACTTGGCCAGCCTGCGTTCTCTTTTTTTTTTTTAATTTTTTAAAAATGTTTACTTATTTTTGGAAGAGAGAGACACAGCACAAGCGGGAGAGGGGCAGAGAGAGAAGGAGACACAGATTTGGAAGTAGGCTCCAGGCTCTGAGCTGTCAGCACAGAGCCTGACACGGGGCTCAAACCCACGCACCGGAAGATCATGACCTGAGCTGAAGCCGGATGCTCAAGTCACTGAGCCACCCAGGCGCCCCTGCATTCCCATTGTTAGCAGAGAAGCAACAGCCTTTTGTGGGTTTTCATATCTCAATTGGCAGTGGAGGGTCCCCACTGGAATTCTTGCAAAATACAGTTCAGCTAATTAATCATTCTGGCAAAAACCAGTACCTCAACATAACCAAATTTACCATCCTGAAACATATCCCATTTCTCGATTTAATGTTTATACACTTTTACTCAGTTTCCACTTTCAGCCATCTTTCCTGAAAAAATATTTTAACTGTGCTTAAAGCTGAACATTTGAACACATGAGAAACTGTTAGCTAGGCTAAGAAAAAAAAAAGATTCAAAATCAGAAATAAAAAAAAAAGAGCAAAAAAGACTATTCTGAATAATTACAGGCTGGCAAGCAGGATAACTTAATATGTAGATCCCGAGAAACATACAACCTATCAAGACTAAATATGAAGAAGCAGTAAATCTGAACAGACCTAGAATATGGAGACTGAACCAAAACTTCCAATGACACGTCCAATGTCATTTTATGAGGCCAACAGGAACCTGACACCAAAGCCATATAAAGATCCCAGAAGAACAGCAAACTACAGGACAATAACCCTGATGCACATAGATGCAAAAAATCCTCAACAAAATACCAACAAACCAAATTCAAAAGCATACTCAAAGGACCACACGCCGCGGCCACCCAAGATTTATCCCTGGGAAGTAAAGATGGCTCAACGTACAAAAATCACTTACTGTGACACTCCATATTAATAGGATGAAGGATTAAAATCATCTGATCGTTTCAAAAGATGAAGAAGAAGTTGGGTAACATTCAACACTTTTCATAATAAAAACTCTCAAACTTAGGAGTGAAGAAAAACATCCCAACCTAATCAATATGATATCGCACTAGCAATGTTGCACTCAGGATGAAAACTGAAAGGGTCCGCTCACAGATCCGGAACAAGGCAAGGATGCCCAGTCTCACCACTTCCATTCAACATGGTACTGCAAGTCCCAGACAGACCAATTAGGTGGAAAATAAAAGGAAATACATATACAAACTGAAGTGGAAACAGTAAGACTGTTCCTGTTTATAGATGACATGATCTTTATATGGAAAACCCTAAATACTCCATCAAAAAACTGTTAAAACTAATAAATTCAGTAAAGTTGCAGGGTACAAAATCAACACACCAAATTAAGTTGTGTTTCTATACACTAACAATTGAACTATCTGAAAAGGAAATTAGGAAGACAATTCCATTTACAATAGGACCAATAAATAAATAAAACGCTCATGAGCATATTTAACCAAGCAGGTCAAAGACTTGTACACTGATGACTACAAAATATTGATTAAGGAAATTAAACATTGGTCGTAGCAACATTTTCCTAGCTATGTCTCCTGAGGCAAGGGAAACAAAAGCAAATATAAACTATGGGGACTACATCAAAATAAAAAACTAATGCAAAGCAAAGGAAACAATTAACAATATTTACTGAATCGGAGAAGACATTTGCAAAAGACTTACCCAAAAAAGGGTTAGTATCCAAAATATATAAAGAACTTATACAACTCAACACCAATAAAACACATTATCCAACGAAAAATGGGCAGAAGACATGAACAGACCTTTCTCCAAAGAAGATACCCAGAAGGCCACCAGACACATGAAAAGATGCTCAAGATCACGTATCATCAGGGAAATATAAATCAACACAGCAATGACCTATCACCTCACACCAGTCAGAATGGCTAAAATAACAACATGAGAAAAAGCAAAAGTTGTATGAGGATGTGGAGAAAGGGGAATCCTCTTACACTGCTTGTGTGAATGCAAACCTTTGCAGCTATTGTGGAGAACAGCATGGAGGTTCCTCAAAGAGTTAAACATGGAATGACCCTATGATCCAGAATTGCATTACTAGGTATTTACCCAAAGAATACAAAACACTAATTCAAAGGGATACATGTACCCTGATGTTTATAGCAGCATTATGTACAATAGCCACATTATGGAGGCAGCCCAAGTGTCCATCACAAAGATATAGTATACACACACACACACACACACACACACACACACACACACACACAGTGGAATATTATTCAGCCATAAAAAGAATTAAATCTTGCCATTTGCAATGACATAGATGGAGTGATAGAGTATTATGCTAAGTGAAATAAGTCAGTCAGAAAAAGACTAATACCATACAATTTCATTGATAGGTGGAATTTAACAAACAAAATAAACAAGTAAATGGAGAAAAAAAAGAGAGAGAGAACAAGAAACAGAATATTAACTATAGAGAACTGGTAGTTGCCAAAGGGGAGGTAGACGGGGGATTAGTGAAATAGGTGATGGGGATTAAAGAGTACATTTTTCATGATGAGCACTCAGTAATGTATAGGATTGTTCAATCAATATATTGTACACCTGAAACTAATGTAACACTACATGTTAACTAACTGGAATTAAACGAAAAGAAAAACAAAAAAGAAACAAAACAAGACTATGAATGGGAATTCACTTTCAGAACCAGGTAATATTAAAATGGAAGTAAAACTTATGTGGATCCTGAGAAACTTAACAGAAACCCATGGGGGAGGGGAAGGGAAAAAAGAAAAGAGGTTAGAGTGGAAGAGAGCCAAAGCATAAGAGACTCTTAAAAACTGAGAACAAACTGAGGGTTGATGGGGGGAGGGGAGGGAGGGTGGGAGATGGGTATTGAGGAGGGCACCTTTTGGGATGAGCACTGGGTGTTGTATGGAAACCAATTTGACAATAAATTTCATATATTGAAAAAATAAATAAATTAATTTAAATAAATAAATAAATAAATAAATAAATAAATAAAATGGAATACATATCAGTGCATTAACCTGATATGTCAACTAAATGCAGTCTGTGAATTCAGGAAAAATAATTTTTAATTTTTAACTGAAGTTGAATTATGTAACTGCATCTTTCACAAAAAGCTATTAAAGAAGACGGAAGTGGAAAGACACCGTGTTTTTATGGTTTGGAAGGACAAATATTGTTCAAGTATCCCTGCCACTAAAAATGATCTGCAGATCCAGTGCCATCCCCATCAAAATCCTAGTGCCATAATTTACCAAAAAAAAAAAAATAAAAAAAAAGTCATATGGACTCTCAGAAAAACATGAATAGTCAAATCATTCTTGAGAAAGGAGAACAAATCTAAAGACACCACAGTTCGTGATTTCAAAATATGTTACAAAGCTGGAGACATCACACTTCCTGATATTTCCAACTATATTTCAAAGCTACAGTAATCAAAACAGTGTGGTACTGGCACGAAATAGACCAATGGAAAAGAACAGAGATCGCTGACATAAACCCAAGCATGAAGGGTCAGCAAAGCTCTGACAAAGGTGCCATAAATGTACCATGAGGAACGAACAGTCTCTTCAACAAGTGGTGCTGGGGAAATGAGACAGCCACAAGCAAGATATTCCAACTGGACCTTTATCTCACACCATATGCTAAAAACTACTCAAAATGGATTGAAGACTTAAACATATGACCTTAAATGGTTAAAATTTTGGGAAGGCAACATAAGGGAAAAGATTCACAACGTTGGTCTTCCCAATGCTTTCATGGATAGGACACCAAAAATAAAAATGAAAAAACATACCCACAAAACATGGAAAATAACAAACAAAACCAGGCAACAAAAGCAAAATGAGACGAGGGGGACTACATCACACTATAAGTTTCTGTAGAGCAAAGGAAACAAAGAGACAAAATTTGAACAGACTTTTCTCAAAAAAAACCACCCAGCTATAAATGGCCAAAAGCGCTATGCACAAGACTCTATAGCATGAATCATTAGGAAAACTGAAATAATAACTACTGTGAGGCATCACCTCATAAGAGGTACTGGTGAGGATGTGGACGCAGTGGAACCTCTGTGTATCTTTCATAGGAATGCAAAAGGCTAAGCGGAAATCCTTCTCAAGGAATTAAAACTTTAGAAGGACTATATGATCCGGCAATCCCCCTTCTAGGTGTTTCTCCAAAAGAAGACAAAGCAGTACCTTGAAGAGATATGAGCATGCTTGTATTACGTGTAGCCCTATTCACAACAGTCAAGACGTAAAGACCACCTGAGCACACACAAGAGATAAAATGTAGTCTAAGTAATATCAGAGAAAATGTGGCATATACACACGATGGGATACTACTCAGCCTTTCAAGAAGAAAACATGTGACAATATGATAAACCCGGAAGGACACTACGTTAAGGTATGTATGTCAGACACGGAAGGTCAGGTCCTACGTGATTCTCCTTGTATAGGTATCATAGGTAGGCTCACTGAACTGGTTGCCAGGTGTTGGGAGAAGAAACAAATGGGTGGTTACTGATCAATTGGCATCAAGCTTCAGCTAAAAGGAATTAATTCTCAGAGATCTCAAGAGCAACACTCTATCACTGGGCAGCAATACTGTACCGCACACCCCAAACTTTGCTGAGTGTCTATCTCCTAGATGCCTAGGTGGCTCAGCTGGTTGAGTATTCGATGCTTAATCTCAGCTCAGGTCATGATCTCACAGTTCGTGAGTCTGAGCCCCAAGTCTAGCTCTGTGCTGGCAGTGCAGAGCCTGCTTGGGATTCAATCTCGTTTTGCCCCTCCCCTGCTTGCACATGGCAGAGAGCCCGATGCAGGGCTTGAACTCACCAACCAAGCCATGGGATCACGTCTTGAGCTGAAGTCAGGTGTTTAACCGACTAAGCCACCCAGGCGCCCTAGAAGTCCAAGCTCATTTAGTAAGACAATAAGAGGGTATAAAAGATATACACATTGGGAAAGTAGAAATAAAACTGCCTTTATTAGTATATGACAATATCATCTATGTAAAGAATCTGGAAGAATCAACAACTTATCTCCTGAAACTATCAAACGACTATAGCAAGACTGTAAGGTACAACATTTATATACAGAAGTCAACTGCTTTCTTACATAACACAACGAACAAGTAAAATTTGATGTTAAAAACACACTACCATTTACTTCAGCACACTCCCAAATAAAGTTCTTAGGTATAAATGTGATAAAATATACATAAGACATCTCTGAGGACCATTCCGATGAAAAATATCAAAAAAGAACTACAAAGAGAGATAGTCCATATTCATGCATAGATTCAATATTGTCACAGTAGTGGGTTCTTACCAACTGGACTTAGAGATTCCACTCAATTCCCATCAAAACCCCAGCAAGTTATTTTGTGGATAATGACAAACTAATTCCAACATTTCTATGTGGAGGCATAAGACCCAGAACACGGATACAATATTGAAGGACAAGCACAAAGTTGGAGGGGACTGACACTACCTTACTTCAAGACTTAGAATAAAGCTACGCTATCTTCATTATATAGCTTTACAGTTAGTCTTAAAGGAGTGTATTTTTCTCATTACATTTTTTTTTTGGTGTTCAAAACCAACTTTGCTAACTTTTTTATTATATGTAGCGTATCTACCTCTGGTACTACAGTGTTTTACTGGTGAAAGAATAGAGAAATAGATCAATGAACATAAATAGAGCCCAGAAATAGACCCACATAAATAATGTCAACTTACCTTTAACAAAGGAGCACAGGCAATGCAATGGGGCAAAGACAGGCTGTCTAACAAACAGTGCCGGGCCAAATGGACAAAGCCATGCAAAATAATCAATCTAGACACAGATCTTACACCATTTCCAAACAAGAACAAAAACAAAAACTCAAAATGAATCAGGGACCTAAATGGAAAATAAAAAAAAAAAAAAACATAAAACAGCCAGAAGATACCATAGGAGAAAATCTTGGAGACCTTGGGTATGGCTGGAAGTTTTTAGATACAACCCCAAAGGCATCATCCCTGGAAGAAATATCTAACAATTATGGACATCATCAAAAACTTCTGCTCTGCTAAATGCGATGTGAAGACTGAAAGTATTTTTAAAGGTATATATAATAAAGGATTGTTATGTAAGAAATACAAAGATCCTTAAAACTCAACAATAAGAAAACAAACCCAATTTAAAAAGTAGGTAAAAGACAACAACAGACACCACACCAAAGAAGATATACAGATGCCAAGTGAGCGTATGACAATATGTTTATCATCATATGTTCTCAGAAAATTACAAATTTAAATGAGATACCTGTGTACACACCTGTTAGATTGGCCAAAATCCAGAACGCTGACAATGACCAATACGGGCAAGGAAGGGGACCAATAGGGACTCTCACTCATTGCTGGTGCGACTGCACAAGAGTACGGCCACCCTCTGAGACTGTGAAACCATTTTGGTGGTTTCTACGAAAACTCAGCATGATTTTACCGTATGATTTAGCAATAACAGTCTCTGAAATTTGCCCAAATGAACTTAAAACTTACATCCTCACAAAAACCCGCCCACACAGACTTATAACGGTGTTATGCATAATTGCCAAAACCTGGAAGCAACCAGGATATCCCTCAGTAGTTGTAAATGGGTCAATCAACTATGATACAGCCAGACAATAGTATAATATTTAGGGCTGAAGAAAAAATAAGCTATGAAGTTTTGAGAAGAAATGGAGGAACCATAAGTGCTTATTACTAAGTGAAAGAAGCCGGTTGGTAAAGCTCTTCAAGCGGTATGATCACAACTATATGACATTCTGGAAAGAACACGACTATGAAGACAGTAAAAAGCTCACTGGTTACCAGCAGTGAGGGGAGAGGGAGGTACAAATAGGCAAAACACAGAGGAACAGTGAAACCACTCTGTGTTACTACAATAGTGGATACACTTCTCAAAACTCATAAAATGCACAATATGAATAGTGAACCCATATATAAACTACAGGCTCTGGGTGATAATGATGTGCCAACGTGGGTTCACGGATAGTAACAAATGTACCGTCTGGTGGCGGGTGCCGATAATCAGGAAGATTGTATGTGTGTAAGGAGAGGGAGGTTAAGGAAGTCTCTGTCCTTCCATTCAAGCTTGAGGTAAGTCTAAAATTGCTCTAAAAAGACCTTAACTGAGAAGAAAGTTGACTGCCACTATTTCACTACTTAGAATGTTAACGGTACTAGGACTGTGTTCATTTTTTCAAAACCTAAGTATCACAGTAGAATTAAACATAAGGAGTGGCTGGGGTACAGGAGTAAAAATGTCAAATACATCATAGAAAGTTATGAGCAAAGAATGAAATAAGTCAAAAATATTACCAAAAAAAAAACAAAATAAAAATTTCTAAGCACAAATATAACTTACTACATGGTAGAATAAATAGGAGTCCATTTACCTATTTGTAAGAAAAACATAAGATGCCTTGAGTCAAAAAATTCCGACTACTGCTTGTTATCTTCTATATATGTGCTTAAAAGAAGGTGATTCAGAAAATGGATAAAACGCACCAGGGAAATGCAAAGAAATAAAGAACCAAGGGTCACAATATTAATAACAGATCCAGTGAAATTCAAAATAAAAACCATTCAAAAGGATAATTTTTGGAAGCAGAGTTGACATGCAATATCCTATTAGTTTCAGATGTATGTCATAGTGATTCAATACTTTTATACATTGCGAAATGATCCCCACAAGAAGTCTAGTTACCATCTGTCACCATAAAAAGTTATTACAATGTTATTGACCACGTCGTACATTACATTCCCATGACGTACTTTATAACACGAAGTTTGTTACTCTTAATGCCCTTCACCTATTGCACTGGACCCCCTGCAACCTCCTCCATCTGGTAACCAGCAGTTTTCTTTATCCATCTATCCATCTATCTATTTTTCCTTTGTTCCTGTGTTACATCAGGAAATAGATCAGTGAAATATATCAATGAAATCATACGGTATTTGTCTTCCTATATCAGACTTAATTCACTTAGTGTAATACCCTCTAGGTCCACCTACGCTGTCATAAATACCAAGATTTCATTCTTTTCTATCACAAATCCTCCATCTTATATATAAGATTCCATATATACACACATGCACATACACACACTATATATGTGTGTATACACACAAAATGTAAACATAGACATATGGCACAACTTCTTTATCCATTTTCTCATCAACAGTTGTTATTTTTCATCCGTTTTAGTAATAATTAATCTGGTGGGTGTGAGGTGATAGCTCATTGTGATTTTGATTTGTATTTCTCTGGTGATTCGGAACACTTAGCATCTTTCATATGCCTATTGGCCATCTGTAGGTCTTCTTTGGAAAAATGGCTATTCAGGTCTTCTGCCTATTTTTTAAACTTTTTTTTTTTTTTAATATGAAGTCATGTGAGTTCTTTATATATTCTGGATATCAACCTTTTATCAAATGTATGACTTGTACTATTCTTTGCACTAAGTTGCCTTTTCATTTTGTTGATAGTTTCCTTCAGCGTGCAAAGCCTTTCAATTTGATGTGATCTCATTCATTTTAGCTTCTGTTGCACTTGCCTGAAGGGACTGGTCCAAAAAACACAGCTAACACCAATGTCAGAAGAGCTTACTGTGCATTTGCTTCTACAAATTTTACCCTTTCAGGCGTTACATTCAGCTCTTCAACCTATTCTCAATTTATTTTTCATTTAAGGCATCAGATAGTGGTCCAGTTTTACTAACACTATTATTTCGAAGGGACTGTCTTTTCTCCATTACATTCTTGACTCCTTTGTCAGAGATTAAGTGACCATAGATATGTGGGTTTATTTATGCCAGGACCATACTATTTTGGTTACTGTAGCTTTGTAGGACAGTTTGAAATCAGGGATTGTGATACCTCCACCTTTTTTCTATAACCTTTTGAGGAAGGGTAACTCCCTAAAACCAAGGCATGTTAGAAACTTTTTAAAACTGAGTAAAACTGAAATTTAAAGCAAAAAAAGGAAAACCTAAGATTATCTTACAGAACCAAAAGGTTGGTGAAAAAGACAGACTACATGAATATAGAATCAAGAGGGTCATTTTAAATATTTTTTAAAAAAATTTTTAATGTTTATTTTTATTTTTTATTACAAATTTTTTTTTAATGTTTATTTTTGAGAGAGAGGGAGACAGACAGACTGTGAGCCAGGGAGGGGCAGAGAGAGAGGGAGAGAGAATCCAAAGCAGGCTCCAGGCTCTGAGCTGTCAGCACAGAACTGGACATGGGGCTCGAACCCACAAACCGCAAGATCATGACCTGAGCCGAAGCGGGACGCTCAGCCGACTGAGCCACCCAGGCGCCCCTAATGTTTATTTATTTTTGAGAGAGACAGAGACAGAATGCGAGTGGGTTAGGGTGAGAGAGCAAGGGAGACACAGAATCCAAAGCAGGCTCCAGGTTCCGAGCTGTCAGCACAGAGCCCGATGCGGGGCTCGAACTCACAAACTGTGAGATCACGACCGGAGCCGAAGTTGGATGTTCAGCCAACTGAGCCAACCAGGTGCCCCAGGAAGGTCATTTTAATTAGTGGTATTTATCAAGCTCTAGTTTTTGAAAACAGAAAATGCATCTTCTTTTCATGTAGCATTCATGGAATATTTACTAGAATTGTGTATACCGCAGGAAGTGGTTAAAATCGGTTTTCATAGTGTGTATACAGGCTGCATTTCAGAAGTACATTCAAATACTGTGTAGGTCAAAAAATAAGTATAGACAGCAAATTATTAATACCTATTTATTTGTATTCCAATCTTGGGATAGAAAAGGAAAAGAAAAGCAAATCTTATGACTTGGTTTTCTTTTTCCTTTTTACCTACCTCAGTATAAAGCTCATGTTTTACAATGAACTTGCATGAACTTAATTGAAATGGTCATTTATTACTAGAAAGATTAACTTTAGCATTTGGATAAATTCACCAAAGTATTTTTTTTTTAATAGTTGTTTTTTCCAAAAGAAGAGAAGAAGCACCATTCCCTGAGGAAATCAGAAAATGTTAGGACCACAGTGGTAAAGATGTGAGATTCTGTTAGGTGGGGAACGCCTTTGCATTTTTTTCTTCTCTTCACACTTTGGCATATTCCAAACCCACACACGATACGTGATCCTGTCAGACAACGTTGGTTACTGGTCCCAAGTGACTTCAAGCAGTGGCTACAGGCTGACTTTGTAAATCTGCTCAGATATGTCTACTAGAAAGAAAACGTCAACATTCAAACAAGATCACTTCATTACCAAGGCCTCAGACACACAACCAGCCCAAAACATGCTGAAATACAGAAATATTGTACAGAAATACTACGGTACATTTTCAAAATGTATTAACTTCATTTGTTAAAAAATAAATGAAGTTGGCTTTGGCTTAAAAAAAAACCAAAAATCATAAAAAGAGTTGTTTGGTTCTTGGCTTAAAAAAACAAACAACCCAAATCATAAAAAGAATTGTTTAATTTTCTAGACCAAATGCACTTTTTCAGTTTTTCTCTTAGGTTCCTATCAGGAGCCCTGATGTAGAACACCATTCTCTCCCACTCGGTTCTCAACAGTTTTACAAGAAATTCAAGCGCAACTTGGGATCAGGTTGAAGCACACGCCGCCATTCAAGTTTACTAGCCAAGCGGCACCGTGAACGCCCAAAAGCGGAACGTGGCAGAATTGCCCACACAGATCCAGGCTCGTGTGTGTCAGGGAGGCGTCCCCCAGAGGATAAGCAATGGATCCTGTGCTCAGACATATTTCACTCCACCCAGCTCTCCTACCTCTCCCGGGCTCCTCTGTTGCTCCTTTCTACTGTCTGCTTTTCTTTCTTTTTTTTTTTAACGTTTATTTATTTTTGAGACAGAGAGAGACAGAGCATGAACGGGGGAGGGGCAGAGAGAGAGGGAGACACAGAATCGGAAACAGGCTCCAGGCTCTGAGCCATCAGCCCAGAGCCTGATGCGGGGCTCGAACTCATGGACCGCGAGATCGTGACCCGGGCCGAAGTCGGACGCTTAACCGACTGCGCCACCCAGGCGCCCCTGTCTGCATTTCTAAATATCAGAGTGTCCAGGGATTAGCCCTCGGACCGCGTTTGTTTTTCTGACTACACTCACCTTCTAGATGGTCTCATGCAGGCCCGTGACTTTCAATCGCATCTCCGAGCTGATGTCAAGTCTGGGCTTCCCCTCTGAACACCAGAACCGTCCATCAAATCCCCTGATGACCATCTCCAGATGGATGTCCAGTAAGCATGTTAAACTCAAGGTGTCTAAAACCGAACTCCTGATTTTTACCCCCCACCCTCCCCCACCACCCCCGCCAACCGCTTTCCCAGTCCTTCCGCCTAACTGCAAATCCATTCTTCGGTTACCCAGTTCAAACTCTTTCCTGTGGATCTACATTCTTGAGGCTGATCTTTTCCTCGTGTGCCTATCATCTGTCACCAAGTGTTGTCATCTGTCCTTCAGGTGTACCCAGAATCCCATTCTTCCTGACCACCTTCCCTGGTGGAGGAAGTTGGTCAACTTAGGTTAGTTCTGCGCTCTAGCCAATCTGGATCCTTGCTGTTTGTCCAAACCTATAGGAATTCTGCTTCAGGCCTGGCCTTCCGTTCTAAAATTTCAACACCCACCGCTCGGTATTTCTTCCCTCTGCTTTGCATTTTTTTGTCCTTCAACACCTGCCACTTTCTTTTTTGTATCAAGTTTTTCATTTTAATTCTGAGTTAACACACTGTGTCTTATCACTTTCCGGTGTACAAGACAGTGACTCCATAATCCTACACACTGTTCAGCACTCATCATGAGAACACACGCCACTTTAAAAGCACTTACATTTATTACATTTATTTCCTGTAGCTCCTCTTAGAACGTAAGAGTGCTCTTTTTTATTCACATTTGTCTATTTTATTTGCTTCAACGCCAGTGGCTACAATGGTACCTGATATACATAAGCTCCCAATACTATTTGTGGAATGAATGAATGGCTGGCTCCTAACTCAAAGGAAGAAGGGCTGAGTTGAGCCAAGCAAGCTCAGTTGTTTTTCTCAAATGTATCATCTTATCAGAACTGCCCTTCCCTAAGGCAGAGTGAACAAAGGAGCAAAAGGGGGGCCAGAGGTGCTGGAG
The DNA here is from genome assembly GCF_022837055.1 of Prionailurus viverrinus. NCBI lineage: Eukaryota > Metazoa > Chordata > Mammalia > Carnivora > Felidae > Prionailurus > Prionailurus viverrinus. The sequence goes on from NC_062561.1 coordinate 102,544,582, forward strand.
GGCATGGAGCTCCAAGAACACAGAAGGATCCATGAGACATAGAGAATAAGGTGCCCTGTACCGCATTGTGTATTGTGATATTCTAATGAAAAGTTAAGGTAGTATTGCAGTTATGATCCCAGGCAATCAAAGACTGATGTCTTCTCACTACAGTCAGAGAGTCCAGTCTGGCCTGCAAAGGCTGTTCTGGATGGCTCTTGGCTCACGAATTGCCTTCCGTTTCTGAAAAGATCCTAAGAGCAGGAGAGCATCATCCGACTCAAATACCTCAACCGCCAAGTAAGATAACATCTGAGCTCCTTCGTGTTTCATTTTCCACGTGTGTTCTCATTTGTACAATCAGCACTGCACTAAGAAGACACCCACGCTTCCCCCCACCCCCACCGTCTTCAGGAAACACTGGAAGACTCTAAAATTCAAACATCCTGCGTCTACCCCCCACCTCAGTGGGAAAAACAGTGCTTCCTCCTGACATATTCTCAGGCCCTGAGCGGAGAGCAGCAGGGTTGAGTCTGTCCTTAGCTTTGTCTTCCAGCCGGAGACATCAGGAGCTCTCTCTGTAAGGGCACTTTGAAGACTAGGCTGACAGCGCGTTTGGGAAATGGTGTTTGAGAGACAATAAAAGGGGCCCCGGCTTCAAGTATATTAAGGGATCACAGGAGCACATCTTGACTGCATGCTCAGATCTTTTCATTCAAAGACACACATCTTCTCATCTCCCAAGGGGTGAGGCCAACCTAGCACAGAATATAGACAGAGCCTCACAAACAGGGTTGCCAACCGCATGTCAGAGACAATTAGCGAGAACACGGCGAGAGGCTGCCCTCGGTGCAGAGTCAAAATGGATTAGGGAGGAAACTCAAGGTGTGTGTGTCCAGCCACCAGCCCAGATGCGCAGGGCAAACACGCAGCGAGGTGGCACCTGAAGTGGCTCGCTGTTTTCCTGGTGGCTGTGCGTGTCCACTACTGTGCTCACCTCTCTTACGTCCTTTCTCCTAGAGTAACAGGAGGCCAGCAGGTGTGAGTGGGTGCGAGCAAAGAGAACGCCAAACGTAATCATTCAAATACCAGATTTTGGGGGTGCTTGGGTGGCTCGGTTGGTTTAGCATCTGACTCGACCTCGGCTCAGGTCATGATCTCATAGTTTTGTGAGTTCAAGCCCTGCATCTGGCTCTGAGCTGATGGCACGGAGCCCACTCGGGATTCTGTCTATCCTTCTCTCTGCCCTTCCCGTGCTTGTGTGTACATGTTCTCATTCTCTCTTTCCCAACTAAATAAAAACTTAAAAAAAATACCGTATTTTGGCTAGATAGGTGGTTAAGATTCCAACCAAACCAGTCCCATTTTATAATCACTACATATATTCAAAATTGTGATAAAGAAAAGAAGGTCGGAATGGGGAATCTGGCCAAAGAGCAGTTGTTGGGCGTAACTTTCAAATTTCTTTCAGTTGGCCATCAGCCAACTCTCTATTCCTGGTGAAGTGACAGGGATCTTGCAACTCATGGGTCCCTGGAAGCCATCAAGGAACCTCCACTCTCACTCCTTTCTATAGCCAACTGGCCAAGACATTTGTGCAACAGACTCCCTAGCTTTCTAATTCCAGATGCTTCTCTGAAATCAACGTTGATTTTGCCAGTGACATTTTTATCGGGAAATGGAGCAAACGAAAGCACTTCTTATCACCAAGTTCCAATCAATTAATACAGTGATGGTCAGAGAGGAAAACTAACAGAGCTGGTGGGCTGGTTTTTTTTTTTTTTTCTTACTGTATTTTCCCAATTCTTTTTAAACTTACTGGCTGACCAGAGATACTGTGCCTTTTTTTTTCTTTGCAAAATTTTATTCCCTTCCATCAGCCTGCTGCAATTTAATTGGGCTGCCTTTCCACCTTCCGTATCCTATTCACTCACTCCACAGGCACCTGCCTCCTCTCCTGTAGAAATGAAGATGGGTGAAGATTTCTTTGAAGTCATTTCAGCTCCCACGAGAGAGTACACGCTACCTCATTATATATATAAAAAAAAAAAAAATCACTGTAGTACAACCACAGACAGGGCCAAGCATGTTCACCACAACACCGAGGGCTCCTGGCCTTATCTGGGCTCTTTAAAATCCTGTTTTATTTAATGAATAGACGACACCAGCAGGAGAGATGCCAATAATCCTGATATTTAGCTATCCTCTTCAATGGCCAAAGGCATCATCCAAGGGTTCATTCTGGGGGCACTGTCTCTTAATGGGACACCCTGCAATGGTAAGGATCACGCTGTCTTGCCTGAGCAGAGACCACCAGAATGACGTATACGACAGCCGATTGAACAAGTCCATTTTGGTAACAAAAATGGACCTCCCATCTCAACATATTCGAGAATGGATCGTAACGTCCTCACTACATGGTGTTCACTTCAATGGCTCAATCCCAATGAATCACACTTCCCGCCACGTAATTGCCCCCAGAACAGACATTATGTGTGAGAACACATCAATGCTGAACCCTCAACCCAACTCAATTCTATCACCAACTCCTCTCTACTGTATGTCTGAGACAGCTCTCCAATGTTTAATTTTCTCTTTAATGCCACACCATCCTTGTCTGAAATTCCACCATTTCTAACACTCGTTCTGGTGCACCGACCATCTACTTTCCACGAAGAAGCTGGAATTATTACTGAACAATGCAACTCTAATCAGGGCACACAGTATTCACACTCCACTCACACACAAAGCGTTTGATCTAGCAGCGATTTTCCTCTGTTGTTATGATCAAGGCTAAAATCCACAACATATTATTCACAGCTCTCATGATCAGGCACACACATCTTTCTCTTCCTCCTCTCCTTCCAACACGCCACTCCCATTGCTGCCACAGGACCTTTGCACATGCTGTAACCTTGCTGAGTAATCAGCAGCCTCACCTTCGAGGTCTCAGCTAAGTGAGCTTTTTTCAGGGAAGCCTTCTCCATGCTCTCAGGTTAAATCACATGAGTTTCTTATACCCCCCCCCCATTTTTTCCCTCAGACTACTGATCTGAGTTTGTACTTCCCCTTTTTGTATCAACAGGGGGATTTCTAAATTACTATTTTTCTCTCCCATCAGACTGTCAACTCCAGGAGAGTGAGAACTGTGACGTTTAGGAACCACTCTATCCCCGTGTCGTGAGATGCACTCTAAGAAAACTTTTCTAGAAACAAAGAAAATGATGTTAGACATTCCAAGACTCTATGATAATACTCACAGAAATGCAACTAGGGGCACCTGGGTGGCTCAGTCGGTTGAACGTCTGACTTCAGCTCAGGTCATGTTCTCCCGACTCGTGAGTTCGAGTCCCGAGTCAGGCTCTGTGCTGACAGCTCAGAGTCTGGAGCCTGCTTCAGACTCTGTCTCTCTCTCTCTCTCTCTCTCTTTGCCCCTCCCCCACTCTGATGCATGCTCTCTCTCTTTCAAAAGTAAACATTAAAAAAAAAAAAAGATGGGGCGCCTGGGTGGCGCAGTCGGTTAAGCATCTGACTTCGGCCAGGTCACAATCTCGCGGTCCGGGAGTTCGAGCCCCGCGTCAGGCTCTGGGCTGATGGCTCAGAGCCTGGAGCCTGTTTCCGATTCTGTGTCTCCCTCTCTTTCTGCCCCTCCCCCGTTCATGCTCTGTCTCTCTCTGTCCCAAAAATAAATAAACGTTGAAAAAAAAAATTAAAAAAAAAAAAAGAAATGCAACCAGGCTCATGAGTTCTAAGGCATATCCTAGATATTAGATATTAATGATAAAGAAAAGAAATCCTCCGGACCTCCAAGTGAAACAAGTTACTTAAAAACAAACAAGCCAACAAAAATGAAGTTGGCATCAGGCTCTTCAACAATCATCAACCATGACAGTGGAGAGCACCATTTTAAGGAAACTCCAAAAACAAAGCGTGAGCCAGGAATTTCACATCCAGCCAAGCTCTGCCTCACACAATAAGGCTACAAACAATGGGAACCTGTTAACACCAGGGAACGCTGTCCTCAGGAACAATTCCTAAGGACCTGTGAAGGCACAGCTTGAAACCACTGGAAAAGCCAGAGTGAACTGGAGCAAAAGGATGCCTAGGAAGCATTAAGTATGTTTAATGACAGACTGACGGTTAAAGGAAACAGGAGAGGTCAAGGTGGAAAAACGGTGCGTAAAGGTGACAGATTCTGACCCAGTAGACATAATTCAACACCAAAAAAAAAAAAAAAAAAAAAACCCAAAAAAACCGAAAGGAGAAAGAAACACGAAGAGACGTTAGAGCAGCTCACGAATTATCAAACAGGTGGGAGTCTGTCAAAACAAACAGTAGGTACCTAAATAAAGGAAACAGAACTAAGGGTAGCATACAAATAATTAACATCCATATAATCAGAGGCACAAAAAAATCCCAATTGTTCCTAATAAATAAGGGTGCTCTGGAAAAAGCAGCAAAGAAAACAGAGCACAGAGAAAAAGAAAAGCGGTAAATATAGCTTCTTAGGATTAAGCTGGGACCAAATGTATCGTTCAAATAAGGTAGATTTATGTTCAAAATAAGTATGCATTAGCACTTTAATATCAGAGAAAGATCTTCTACTTGACTTCTCCCTGGTCACTCTGGGATGCTGGGGAAAGCAGAAGGAGCCAGATCAATAAGCGTGCCAGCGTGCACACGCCTCAGTACTTTCCCCACAAGCTGGGCCCCATGCAGGGACGCTGCCACTGTCATGGTAACCACTGATCTTCGAAACTAGACCACAGACCTCACTTCCAATTTCCTAAGGCAGGGCATGGGTTGGTAGGTGTGATTCATTTAGCTCTGCCTTGTCTTAGCATTTTCAGTATCTGTCCCAACACTAATTTTCATAATCAGCTGGAGTGGAGGCTTCAAAGAGGACTCCCTTCCCTGCAAGACACAAACAGTCTCCACTCGGGGTTCTTCTAACTTTATTCTAAGCTGCTGCATGAATTACCAGGTTGAGATCAGAACTCGGCTTTCCTCACTCTCAGGGGATGAAGAGCTGGTGAAGAACTCCGGGGCTCTGCTCCCAGCTTGTAGCTCACAGATATACAGTAAGGCACGTAATAGCGTGTATGTATATACATATGACCATATATGACACATTATAGAAACAATATGAAATGGGCTTATCTTAACCTAAAAAATTGAGATGCACACAACCAACTCAACACAACAAAACGTGGGCGAAAAAATAAAAGAAAAAGAAACCACAGACAGCAATTCTGAGGGCAGACGAGGCAGAATTCAGACCAAAAAGCAGCGAATTTGACAAAGATCTTTATAATGCTAAGAACCAGCTCACGATGAAGATTTAACTATTACAAATACATGAAGCAAATGAAAAAATGGCACTAATACTATGGATTTTAAAACACTCCCCCCCCCTTTCTTTCCCTTCATATCAAGCTTCTAAAGGATCCTTCTCCCCACCCCCCCCCAAATAAATCAGTGGTTCTCAGCTTTTATTGGGCATCGCCATCACCTAGAAACTTCAGAGGCACTGATGCTACTTATGTGTGCCATGTGGAGATACTGAGTCAGTCTGGGATATAGCTGGGCCTTAAGAATCAGAAGTTTGCCAGCTATCTCTTTTTAATTCTTTTTATGTTTATTTATTTTTGAGAGAGACCAACAGAGAGAGAGAGGGAGGAGGGGTAGGGAGAGACACCCACACACAAAGCATGAGTGGGGGAGGGGCAGAGAGAGAAGGAGACACAGAATCCGAAGCAGGCTCCAGGCTCTGAGCCGTCAGCACAGAGCCGGACGCGGGGCTCGAACTCACGGACCGTGAGATCATGACCTGAGCCGAAGTTGGACGCTTAACCGACTGAGCCACCCAGGCACCCTAGATCTTCATTTTTCACCTAAAAAGATGTTGTGTACATTTAAGCATGCAGAAACCTTGGGGGTATGTTTACTGGGACTGCATTCAAATGATGTATTAGGAATTTTTAAAATTTGATCTAGTTGCTATTGTGCATATATTTTCAATGTAGAGAAATAGTTTTACTACATCTATTTCAGGGGTTTTCAATCCGCTACGCACATTAGAAATACCTGGCAAACGTAGGGCACCTGGGTGGCTCAGGAGGTTAAGCATCCACCTCTTGATTTGGGCTCAGCTCATTATCTCCTGGTTTGTGGGTTCGAGCCCTGAGTTGGGCTCTGCGCTAACAGTGGGATTCTCTCTCTTCCTCTCCCTCTGCTCCTCCCCTACTAGTGTGCACTCTCTCCCCCTCAAAATAAATTAATTAGCTGAAAAAAATTAAAAAAAGATCTATTTATTTGTAATGATGCTCAAGACAGAAAAAGGGAAAGAGAAGAAAAAAAAAAAAAAGAAGGGGGAAGCTCTTCTTGAAGAATGCCAGTTATGGACTGAGGAAAAAGTGACACGGTAAACACCATCATTTACATGTCCCCAAATAAATGATTCAGACAAAGGATCACCAATAAATGTTGCAATGAAACAGATTCAATTTTAGGAGGAGTATTGGGTTTCCAAAGCTTTTGTAACGGATTACCAAAAATTTAGGAGCTTAAACCAAGACGAATTTGTTAACTTACAGTTTGGTAGGTTAGAAGTCAGATGTGGACCCACTGTGCTAAAATCAGGGTATCGACAGGCTTGCGTTCCTTTCTGGAAGCCCTACAGGTCAAAGTTTCCTGGCCATGGCCAGCTTCCAGAAGATGCTGCATTCTTGGGCTTGCTGTTCCCTTTTTCTACCTTCAAAGCAAGCATATTTCAAATCTCCAATCATCCTACCTGAAACACATCTCTTGCCGACTTCGCCCCCGCCCCACCATCTTCCTCTTTTAAAAACGCTTGTGATTACACACTGCACTCACCTGCATAGTCCCAGCTAACTTCCCTAAAATCAGGTCAGCTGGTTAACAACCTTAATTCCATCTGCCACCTTCATTCCCCTTCCCTGTCCTCTAACCTAACAGATGCACAAATCTCAGGGATTAGGGCAACGGCATCTTTAGGGATGTGGGGATGGGCGTGGTATTATCCTGTCTACCACGGTAGGGGAGAAATCTAATCTTTATTATTATTATTTGTATAATCTTTATATTATTATATTATATTATATATATATTATATATCATATATTATATTTTTATAATCTTTATTATTATTATTTATTTTTTATTTATTAAATAATTTTATTTATTTTTATTTATTTATTATTTATTATTATAGTATATATCATATATTTTTATAATCTTTATTATTATTATTATTATTTATTATTGAAAGCTGCTCGCAAGGCTTTCAACCTCAGATTGTTAGTGATTCTTTTTTTTTTTTAATTTTTTTTTTTCAATGTTTATTTACTTTTGGGACAGAGAGAGACAGAGCATGAGCAGGGGAGGGGCAGAGAGAGAGGGAGACACAGAATCGGAAACAGGCTCCAGGCTCTGAGCCATCAGCCCAGAGCCTGACGCGGGGCTCGAACTCACGGACCGCGAGATCGTGACCTGGCTGAGGTCGGACGCTTAACCGACTGCGCCACCCAGACACCCCAGATTGTTAGTGATTCTTAAAAAAGGAATGAAAAGTCCCTTTACCACACAGAGCCCTTACCTAAGGTCTCAAACACAGCGTCATCAGTAATGGGAGAAATACGTCTCTGGATATAAAGCGATAGGAAGACCCTTAACTCACCCATGTAACATTTTTGCCGAACACATGTGATCTTAATTAAAACATGACGAGGGGCGCCTGGGTGGCTCAGTCGGTTGGGCGTCCGACTTCAGCCCAGGTCATGATCTCAATGTCTGTGAGTTCGAGCCCCGCGTGAGGGTCTGTGCTGACAGCTCGGAGCCTGCAGCCCGCTTCAGATTCTGTGTCTCCTCTCTCTGCCCCTCCCCCACTTGTGCTCTGTCTCGCTCTCTTTCTCAAAAAATAAATAAATGTAAAAAAGAATTTTTTTTAAATTAAAACATGACAAAAGAAATCCACAAATTCAGTTTGCGACACGTTCTACCCACAACTGGCCTGGATTCTTCAAAAACTTTCAACGGCATGAAAGAAAAAAAGCGGCAAGGGAGCCGTTCAAGATTAAAAGGAGCCCAAAGAGATGTGACAGCAAAATGCCATGAGCTACCCTCGATGGGATCCTGAATGGAAGAGGGAAATCAGCAAAAAGGGCATTTCTAGAGAATTAGAGAATTTCAAACCTGATCTGTTTGACATGCACAATTTATTTATCCATATTAAATGCTTACATACGACCATGATATTGTGGGTATGTGAGACAACGCCCTTGCTCTGAAGAGACGGCACGTAGGGGTGAGATGCCAGTGTCTTCTGTGTGCTTTCCAACAGTTCAGCAGGAAGAAAGGGAGGTGCATACAGTGTGTGTGGGAAGGTATGTAGAGAAAAACAGCGAAAGTGAGTATGATAAAAATAGCAACATTTGGTGAAACTAACCGAAAGGTTCCAGTTTTTTGCTTATTCTTGCCATGTGCACGGTCAGTATCACCAGAGGGCATCAATGATCTCCTCACTGGTCTCGAATATTTGACCAAACACTGAAGTCTCAATCTGCTAAAGAGCTGACATTTTTCCTTCTACGTATTGGTGAATTATTTGTCTGTGAATTAGATGTCTGTCTATGGACAGATTTTTGAACTTGGCTTAAATGCTTCACAACTTAGACTTGAATTATCTGGCTACCACGAACTTCTGTAGTTAGAAACCTTTCTCTCTATTCTTCTCACAAGACTTCACTGAGGGGCGCTTGGGTGGCTCAGTCAGTTGAGTGTCCAACTTCGGATGAGGCCATGATCTCACAGTTCATGAGTTCAGGCCCCACATCAGGCTCACTGCAGTCAGCTTGGATGCACTTTGGATCTTCTGTCTCCCTCTCTCTACCCCTCCGCCCCTTGCGTTCACTCTCTCTCTCTCCCTCCCAAAAATAAATAAAACATGAAAAAAATATATTAAGAAAAATATTTCAGTGAAGTTTTGCTCCCTTAATAAGTAGATGGTTAAACTGGATACAGCGAGAGAGTGTCTGTCTTTCCGACCTAAAGAGATACCTTCTTGCCTCTGCCCAGCTGAGGAAAAAAAATGGCCATTTCTCTCCTGGGTCCAAATGGATGTATTTGATGAACTGTTTGTTTGTAAACCACGTTCCATAACAGAAAAGACTGTTTTTTGACCTAAAACACTTCTACCACATTTTAGACATTTCACACGTCAGATGTACATCAAGGAGATTTTTCTAAGTCGTACTTTCACACGTCCTTCAGAATGGAAACCTTTCAAACCCACTCCATACTATTTTGAGAGTGTAACTTTGATTTCTCAACAGCAGATGTGTGGATAAGCAGACGGGACATGATACAGGAAGCGTGTCCCCTTACAAAGCCAACGCAAATGTTTAACAAGCTATTCTCGGGGCGCCTGGGTGGCGCAGTCGGTTAAGCGTCCGACTTCAGCTCAGGTCACGATCTCGTGGTCCGTGAGTTCGAGCCCCGCGTCGGGCTCTGGGCTGATGGCTCGGAGCCTGGAGCCTGTTTCCGATTCTGTGTCTCCCTCTCTCTCTGCCCCTCCCCCGTTCATGCTCTGTCTCTCTCTGTCCCAAAAATAAATAAACATTGAGAAAAAAAAAAAAGCTATTCTCTCTAACATTCATGGCTATTTTTTTTTTCCTCACAGAAGTTTCCTTATGATTCTAGCATGGTATCACCTGATCAGCGACACATCTCCTTACTATTCCAGATGATACGCAACTGGGTTTGGGAGAACTCTATCAAAATGCCCTTAAGTCATAAAAGCGTACTTTGCAGGAGAACAGGAGGGAGGTGCTTCAAGTAAGCTGAAGATCAAAGATGTTGCTATCCCCATGGCCAATGAGAATGAAAACTTGATTTTAGTGCAGCAGGGTTTGGGGAGAAGAAATGATTTCTTGCCGATGAAAGAAACCTGGAAATAGAGCAAGGAAGCTGTGGACCCATCTCCCTTCCTACACGGTTCATGTATTTCTCCGGCAGTCAATGGGACCTTCTTTCAACTGGTCTTTTAAAATTTAAAACCTTTCCTTCAATTCACCATTTTTTCTCTTCTCAATGGCTGGCCCCTTATCTCTGCCCTTAGAAGAGAAACATGCTGGCCTGCCCCCCTACAGACAAGCCCTGAGAGGCAGGTGCGTGCCATTTCTTATTCTCAGTTGCCCTTGTTCTGATATGAGCCACCTCGCATTAGACTATTTTTCTTCCTCATTATTTTCCCATTCATGCTTTGTGAAAGCCAGCAACAGGACTGCAGAATCAAAATGCTCACAGCAGCCACCGCCAGAAGCTGTGTGGTATCGAATTTGAGACAGACTGTTGACTAGCCATTTGCTTTGTACTGTAGAGGTTACTGGCTCATGAGTGAAATTGAGACAGTTCCACATCTCTTGATCATACACCTCCCGGGGTATTCCTGAATTTCGGAAGCAAAATGCTGAGTTAATCTCAGCACATACTGTTAAAGGAAGGTGGAAGCGGGACCAGGAATACAGACTGACCATACCCCAGTGCTAAACCAGTTGATCAGCGTCTCCATCCCAGTAGACCTTCTGGGGTGACCTGAGAGAGGAAACGCTCACATAGAGTCAACACTCAGTCTTGAGGCTTCCAGTGAAGTCCCAGTTTGTGTTAACTAATGTACTCGTCACACTATTTGATATTTAATTCACACTCAAGGATGGTTATCAAGCCAGGAGAGGTACAGTTTAGATGTGAAGATATCCCACTTTGTATTCTCTCTCACAACCAATGGAGGGTGTAGCCTAAGGAGCCGTTCCTTTTGAAATTTTCAAGAATTCCCGCAACTACACAAAGATCACGTGAGGATGCCCTGAAGAGCTCAGCAAAGCCCAGAGCCAGTATCGCACAGTCCATGCGAAACAGATGGATGGACATACATGTATATATCAGAACAGAGAACTCAGTAAGCATGGGACTGAACACGGTTATGCCCTCAAACCTCCCTATAAAAATGGGGGAGCAGGCTAAGAATTAATGATTATTTTCTAGGACTTAATTCTGCATGTAAACACTCCCAGTCGACAGACAGACTACAGATTTTAATTTTTTTTTTTCAACGTTTATTTATTTTTGGGACAGAGAGAGACAGAGCATGAACGGGGGAGGGGCAGAGAGAGAGGGAGACACAGAATCGGAAACAGGCTCCAGGCTCCGAGCCATCAGCCCAGAGCCCGACGCGGGGCTCGAACTCCCGGACCGGGAGATCGTGACCTGGCTGAAGTCGGACGCTTAACCGAATGCGCCACCCAGGCGCCCCATACAGATTTTAACACACAACGTGAATCGCTACAGGAAAAGGACTTCCTTTTTTGTGTAATTTTTCTTGAATGCTTTAAGTTTTCAAAAAGGTGGGAGATCTGGGTGGCTCAGTCAGTTAAGTGGCCGACTTTAGGCCATGGTCTCGTGGTCTGAGTTGGAGCCCCGTGTGGGCTCTGTGCTGACACCTCAGAACCTGGGACCTGCTTGGGATTCTGTGTCTCCCTCCCTCGTTGCCCCTCCCTCGCGCATACTCCTTCTCTCCTTCAAAAATAAACAAACATGAAAGTAAAATTTTTAAATATTCAAAAGGGAATGGCATAGAGACAAAGAAGCCATGAAGCTAAATGCAGTCATATAAATATTTCCAACTGCATATTAATATACACATGGATTTTATACGCTCTTATATATGCTTTTCCCTATTTCCCTATTTCTCATTTTCTCCCAGCATTCTCTCCTACCTCCACCCCAAGTAAACAATGTGTCAAAGAGGACAAAGAGTTTTGGCTAGAGTATTCTTTCATAAAATTGACTTAAACTCTTTAAAATTTTATTTATTTTTTTAAATTTTTCATTCGAGTATAATTAACATGCCATGTTGTTTTAGTTTCAGGTATGGTATTGGCACAAAAACAGACACATAGACCAATGGAATAGAATACAGAACCCAGAACTGGACCCACAAATGTATGGCCAACTAATCTTTGACAAAGCAGGAAAGAGTATCCAATGGAAAAAAAGACAGTCTCTGTAACAAATGGTGCTGGCAAAAGTGGACAGGAACATCTAGAAGAACGAAACTAGGCCACTTTCTTACACCATACACGAAAATAAACTCAAAATGGATGAAAAACCTAAATGTGAGATAGGAAACCACCAAAACCCTATAGGAGAAACAAGTAACAATCTCTTTGACCTCAGCCACAACAATTTCTTACTCGACACATCTCCAAAGGCAAGGGACTTAAAAGCAAAAGTGAACTGCTGAGGCCTGATCAAGATAAAAAGCTTCTGCACTACAAAGGAAACAATCAACAAAACTAAAAGGCAACTGACGAAATGGGAAAAGATATTTGCAAATGACGTATCAGATAAAGGACTAGTATCCAAAATCTATAAAAAACTCACCAAACTCCACATCCAAAAAACAAATAATCCAGTGAAGAAATGGGCAGAAGACATGAATAGACAGTTTTCTAAAGAAGACACCCAGATGGCCAACAGGCACATGAAAAGATGCTCAACGCCTCTCCTCATCAGGGAAATACAAATCAGAACCACACTGAGATACCACCTCATGCCGGTCAGAGTGCCTAAAATGGATAAATCAGGAGACTATAGATGCTGGCGAGGATGTGGAGAAACGGGAACCCTCTTGCACTGTTGGTGGGAATGCAAACTGGTGCAGCCGCTCTGGAAAACAGTGTGGAGGTTCCTCAAAAAATTAAAACTAGATCTACCCTATGACCCAGCAATAGCACTGCTAGGAATTTACCCAAGGGATACAGGAATGCTGATGCATAGGGGCACGTGTACCCCAATGTTTATAGCAGAGCTTTCAACAATAGCCAAATGATGGATAGAGCCTGAATGTCTAACAACTGACAAATGGGTAAAGAAGATGTGGTTTATATATACAATGCAATACTACTGGGCAATGAGAAAGGATAAAATATGGCCATTTGCAGCAATGTAGATGAAGTGGAGGGTATTACGCTAAGTGAAATAAGTCAATCAGAGAAAGACAGATATCATGTTTTCACTCATATATGGACCTTGAGAAACTTAACAGAAGACCATGGGGGAAGGGAAGGGGGAAAAATAGTTATAAACAGAAAGGGAAGCAAACCATAAGAGACTCTTAAATACAGAGAACAAACTGAGGGTTGGTGGGGGGAGGGGCAGGGGAGAGGGGAAAGTGAGTGATGGGCAATGAGGAGGGCACTGGTTGGGATGAGCACTGAGTGTTGCAGGGAAAACAATTTGACAACAAATTATGTCTATAAAAAAAGAGACAGTATTCAGGTGTATAATATAGTGATTCAACAATTCTACACATTACTCAGTGTTCATCGTGATGAGTGTTCTCTTCATCCCCTTCACCTGTTTTCCCCATCTCCTCACCCACCTCCCCTCTGTCAACCGCCAATTTGTTTTCTACATTTAAGAGTCTGGGTTTTTCTTTTGGTTTTTGTTTCTTTTTCAATGTGTTTGTTTCGGTTTTTACATTCCACTTATTGGTGAAATCATATGGTATTTGTCTTCTTTTGACTTATTCCACTTAGCATCAGACCCTCTAGGTCCATTCGTGTTCTTGCAGATGGCAAGATCTCGTTCTTTTTTATGGCTGAGTAACATGTTGAAGCAAACTGTGCCATCATAATTGAAGACTCTGTGGTTCTCAGCTTATTCTAAAGTGAACAGCTTGGATTAAACTGGCCACCTGCTGGTAACTCCACTAATTCATGGGTCTACCTTTATTCTTCCTTGCCTCACTCCACCATGATTACTTCTATGAAATATAATAGCAGCTAAAACATAGGACTCCATATTAAAGACTTAATCAGGGAAAGTGTTTATTATTGTTAATTATTATTATTTTAGAGAAAGAGCAGGAGTGGGGGAGAGGGTCGGGGGAAACAGAGAGAGAATCTTAAGCAGGCTCCATGCTCTGCGCAGAGCCCAATGTGGGGCTCGATCCAATGACCCTGGCATCATGACTTGAGCTGAAATCAAGAATTGAACGCCCCAGGGGCGCAGTCAGTTTACCGTCCAGCTTCAGCTCAGGTCATGATCTCACAGTTTGTGGGTTCGAGCCCCCCATCGGGCTCTGTGCTGACAGCTTAGAGCCTGGAACCTGCTTTGAATTCTGTGTCTCCCTCTCTCTCTGCTCCCGCCCCACTCATGCTCTCTCTCTCTGTCTCCTTCAAAAATAAATAAAAACAAAAACAAACAAACAAAAAAGACTTGAATGACCCAATCAGGGCAAGCGTTTTGAGTATCTCCTTTAGAGAAAGGGTGATGTGAGCCTCTTGAAAAAGTTGGAAACACTGAAATTCAGAATGCACTTTTTGGAGAGAGGAAATGAGAACACCTTGTGTTCATGAAATGATGCTTCCTTCTTTTGTTTTCATGTGAGGCTGATAATGACAGTTCTACATCCTACTTCCAAGAAGTCAGCCGTTGGGATGAACAAGTCAATTAGGAACAGGGTTGGTGTCGCTCCTTCACTTTAATAGAGGCTACTTTAAAAGCAGTTTTAGGTTCACAGAAAAACTGAGTATGAAGTACAAAGATTTTTCACTCACCTCCGCCCCCTCCATGCACAGCCTCCCCGACTATCAATATTCCCCACCGGAGGGTACATTCGTTACGGCTCACAAACCTGCAATGACACATCATTATCACCCAAAGTCTATATAGTTTATCCTATGGTTCACTCGTTGTGCATTCTGCAGGTTTTGACAAATGTATAATGACATATACCCACCACTGTTGTATCATACGGAATAGCCTCACTCCCCTAAAAACCCTCTGTGCTCTGCCTATTCGTTCCTCTCTGTTCACCAATCCCTGGCAACCACCAGGCATTTCATGGTCTCCATAGTTACACTTTTTCCAAAATGCCATACGGTTGGACACATACAGTTTGTAGCCCCTTCCTCTTCGTTTATTTTACTTCATTTATTTACCTAGAGACCTAACAGAGGTCATCTTGTGGCAATTTTGAGCAGAGCTTCTAGGTGGATAGAGGTTTTCAACTCACTGGTGTAAAAACCCAGGAGCGTGACTGATTGATCGTATGGTATGTTTACTTTTGTAAGAAACTGTCACACTGTCTTCCAGAGCGGCTACTGGATTCTGCATTCCCACCAACATAAATATGACTTTCTGATTCCCGCATCATCTCCAGCATCTGGTGTTGTCCGTATGTCAAATGCTCTTTTAATCATCTTAATAGGCGTCTACCGGTATCTCATTGTTGATTTCATTTCTAATTCCCTAAGCACGACATATCTTTTCATACGCTGCTTCCCATTTGTGAATCACTGTTGGTGAGGCGTCTGCTCAGATCTTCTGCCCCCTTTTAAATGGGATTGGTCACTTTCTTGTTATTCCTCACTAAGAGTTCTTTGTGTGTCCTTTATCGGATTTTTTCCCCAATATTTGCTCCTACCCTTTGGTTTGTCTTTTCATTCTCTTAACTACGGTTTATTTTTAAAGTTTTCCTTTTTTTTTTTCATTCTTCATTTGACCATGAACTAAAACGAATGATTAAATACAGATAAATCTAGGGACACCTGGGTGTCTCAGTCAGTTAACCATCTGACTTCAGCTCAGGTCATGATCTCGTGGTCTGTGAGTTCGAGCCCCGCGTTGGGCTCTGTGTTGACAGCTCGGAGCTTGGAGCCTGCTTCGGATTCTGTGTCTCCCTCTCTCTCTGCCCCTCCCCCACTTGCATTCTGTCTCTCTCTCTCTCTCTTTGTGTCTCTCAAATATAAACAAACATAAAAAAATTTAATTAGAGATCAATCTAGTTCACTAGATTGATTGTAACCGAACATCATATGAAAGTCTTAACCATCTATCGTTTGGTCATTGAGTAGCGTTAAAACATTTTGTTTGCGTAGTCTGTTGGAACGAAGTGGTTGAAAGTTCCTTCTGTAATTTCTTAAACTCTTCCTCCATAGAAAGAATTAAGGGAGTAGAAAGCATTTTTCTATCTGACAAATGGGAACCTGGATATTCAGAAGCTGAAGAGATCTCTTGACCTTAAGCAACCCAACTGACCAGCTACTTTCCTTTATTGGTTATTCAACTCTGTGGAGTTTTCTGGTATGCACAAATTGTAGTTGTTTCAGTGAGTAGCTAAATTTGTATACACCATTAAGGGGTCCTACGTATCACTCTGTAACATGCTTTTTTACTCCATGGAATTGAAGGGGAAATTAGAAACAAAAATCATCCTGACGGGACAGGATTTAACGTGTACATGAAATAGGAACATGATTTTTGAATGGGCATTGAGGAGGGCACCTGTTGGGATGAGCAGTGGGTGTTGTCTGGAAACCAATTTGATAATAGATTTCATATTTTAAAAAAAGGAAAATGATTTTTGAAATACTGATTGGCTTCTTCCTTAGCAGCTTCATTGATATATAACTGATATACAAAAAACAAAACAAAAAACCGATCCTGTAAATTTAATTTGGACATATGCAGAGACCTGTGATCCTATCATCAAATAATGTTTATTACCAAGATAATATGTTTATAATAAACATATCCATCACCCCCCAAAGTTTCCTTGTCTCTCTCTCACACTATGTCTTGTGTTTTTAATAATATGGATTCATGGCCAAAGAAAAAAATACAACCTGCTGTGACATGTTACAGTGAACGGGTCCAGCACTTAATTGCTCTAAGAATAGATAGGGGAGAACACTTATCTTAGACACAAAACTCTCTGACGTCCCAAATTTTGTCCTTCAGGCTCTAAATGTGGGTGCTTATATGAACTGATTTTTCCAGAGGAAAGGGACGGAACATAGTTACATCTATGTCTTAAAGACATGTGTTGCATGTATTTGTATTTATGTGTTTCCTTTTCAATCATACACACTATACATACACATACACTCACATACACACACCCCCCCATGCACACTCTACACACACACACACACACACACACACACACACACACACACACTTACACTCTCCCACTTTGAAAAGAAAATAAAACGAACCCTCTGTCCTATATAGTTTTCTTTTTTTCCCTCTGTGCTTTGAAACAGCGAGTTCTACCACCTCAGAAGAGCAGACTGTCCTTTTTCTCCCTGCTTAGGAAAGGGGAAAAAAAAAAAACAAAAAACCTTTTTTTCTGGCCGAGCCAGGAAGTGGCAAACGACTATCTAGCATGTTCTCTCCCACCAGTGAACAGTTGCTCAGTCTGAGTATATTTTACAGTGGTAGAGTGTCATCTGAACTCAGATACTGTTGTGGGCTGAATGTTGGGTTCTCCCCCAAATTCGGATGTTGAAGCTTCAACCCCGGAGGGGGGGCTGTATTTGGAGAAGAGATCTCTAAAGAGGTAATGTTAAATGAGGTCTTAAGGGTCTTCCTTCCTTCCCCTCCCTTCCCCTCCCTTCTCTTCTCCCCTTCCTCCCCCTCCCCCACCATGCACACACACTGAGAAAAGGCCATGTGAGGACACTGTGAGATGGCAGCCATCCACAAGCCAGAAAGAGAGCCCTCACGTGGCACTAAACGGGCCAGAAACTCGATCTTGGACTTTCAGCCCCCAAAACCGTGAGAAAATAAATTTCTGCCATTTAAGCCATCCGATCCGTGTTGCTTTTCACGGCAGTGCGAGCTAACATAGGCCTTGTTCTATTTGGCTGTTGCCGCATAATGAATCATTCTAAAACTTAAGTGTTTTAAAATGATGACAATCATTTTCTTATCTCTCGTGGTTTCTGTGGATCAGAAATCCTGGACGGGCTAAGCTGGCATGGTTGCTGTTCTTGTGTTTACAGCCAAATTTTGTCTGGAACTGGAAGAGTGGAGGTCTGGCATCTCCCTCTCTTCACACAGGCTCAGGGCCTTGCCCGTGGGATCTTTCTGCACAGGCTGTTGGATTCCCTAACAGCATGAAACCCCAATTGTCAGATTGCTTACATGGTGTAAGAAGGGCTCAAGAATTAGTATTCCAGCAAACAAGGCAGAAGTACCACTGTCTTTTATGGCCTGGCCTCAGAAATTATTGAGCCACTTTCATCCATTCTCTTGGTTATAAGCAAGGGACAATCTGATGAGTATGATGGACAGGGTAGCTAGGCTCCACCTCTTTATGGGGAGGGGGTAAGATTTTAGAAGGACACGTGGGACAGAAGCTCTTTTTGCGGCCACTTTGAAAATATCATCTGTCACAGGTAGATCTGGTTTCAGGGACCATGGTTTTCCCATAATAACTTTATGATGCTAATATCCCTTCCTTGAAGGATTAAATACAGAGCTAAGAAAAAAGAGATGCGTCGTTATGAGTTATTTAGGAGGAGGTGAGCAGTCCCCCACCCTACTTTGTTAAGAGACCTAGGGTCACAGAAGTCATGTTCAAACAGATACCTTTCAGGCAACTCCGTTAGTCAAGTTCTCTCTGGAGAAGAACGGGGGTCTTTCTGGTCATGTAAAAAGATGGCTCACCTTCTCATCCCAAGGGTGAACTATAGAGCCCTGAGCATCAGTTCAGGGGAGCTGATCCAGGAATGAACAAAGAGCAACTTTGGCTGGATCCCAGATTCCTTCCCAGAGCAGAGGCAGGACCGATGTGAGATGGGGGAGCACAGAAGGAGGGGTAGTGATGGTGGTGTGGGAGCGGGGTGGGTACCGGAAAGTCCACAGAAAGGCAGCACTGCATGGGATGGGCCAGCGGGACACAAGTGCCCTGCAGAGAAGCCGAGAAAGCAAATCCTATAGCAGCATCACTTAGCAAAGACAGAAAAGAGAAAATTTTGCTTCCTACCAGCAGAGCCTCAGTTGTTCAGACTGGGAGAGAAATCACAAAACCACATGAAAGGACCCACCGTCTCTATCTTATTCATCCTTTCTGTCTGGTAAGAGATTGTCTCCTAGAAGGTTGTCTCCAGGTACACATTTTTTTTTCTCTTACCCCTGGAAGAGGCTTTCTAGAAAACAGATCTTGTACGTTTCGCAGTCACAGCACCTTGCCCCAGTTCTGAAAGTATCAAAAAGTAAAAAGAATGAAAACAAATTCACTCTCAAAAAATCTAGACTAAGTTCACAAAGAAAGAACAGACACTGCGGAGGCTTACTGACCCTGATATGTTCATTGCAGCTCTCGGTGATGCTCCCTCAGTCAATTGTTTCCCCAAACTGGGTCACAGGGTAAGAGTTCCAGGGCTAGCTGACAATTAATGGTAAATCAAGATCATATTAACTGACGTACTGGTTTGAAAAGCAGAAAGGTTCTTTAGAAATGAGGATTTTAAAACGGAGTCAGACCAGACCGTGGAAAATCTGCTAGTGTAAAATGTGTATAATTCAGTTGACTTTCCAGGGCCTGTTACCTCTTTTGCACAACCAGTGTTAATATCATTTTTTTCCCCCTTTAAGATGGTGAATCTCCCTGAGCAACAAAAGACTGTTGAGTACTAACCTCAGCTCAGAGCAGACTGAGTTACAACAGTTCAGGGCATTAGGAAACAGGTTTTAGAGTGTTGTCACTTCCTTTCCACTTTCCTTCCCAATCTCCACTGTGGGAAACATACGAGCACGAAATCTTCTGAACCCGATTTTCCCCCCTGTGCCTGAACGATAGGGGTGAGGGGGCACATTCATTCAGAGGAGTAGTGTAGAGGCACTTAAGCCTTGGGGAAATAATTCTTCTATTAAATATTTCAAAAAGCGTATCAGGAAGATCTATCTAGTGACGTAGTTTCCTTCTAAGCTGAACATATTCGGTCTCAGGCATCCTTCATCAGAGAAATTTACATCAAACCTCTCCTTCTTACCCCCAACCACCTTGGCAACGCAAAGCTGTCCAAGGCGACAAGGCCGACCTAAGTGCACGTGGTCCGAAGAATGAGGAATATTCTTCCTCCATTTGGGAAGATTATGCTACTCAGCTACTCAGCTTTGGGAGGAAGAAAGAAAACACCACGGAAATCAGTGGATTCCATCTCAGTGCTCAGTGGAGGGGCAAGCGACCTAGCCTAATTACTGTGCTTACCATAAAAGTCACTGCATCTCCAATGCCTTCCTGCCAATTAACCCACAGCACCGTTTGATCAGCCAATGGCAGGAACTTCCTGTGAAGTGTTATCTTCCGAATTACTTTCCCTAGAAGAGTCACATCCCTGGAATATGTTTTCATCCTGTTTCAACAACCCACAGATTTTAGAGTAGAATTCAAAGCCAAATTAATGGGAAGGCAAGCTGGGTATCCACCGAGGATGGAGATCGAAAAGGGGAACTGAAACATCACTGGAATAAATTGGCTAAATGTAAATTGGGTTAACTCCTCACTGGTGTCAAGCTGTCTGTGTTGAGTACTTCTGTGAATGTCACATGAGCATCCTGTCAGTTGAGTTCAAAAATCAATAATACATGTTGTTTTGCTTACCAAAAATAAGTGATTTAATCTAATTACCTAAATGTTAAATCCTTTAATTTGCCTCCTAAGATATCATCTCACCCAGAATACTGAAAAAAAAAAAATTGAGAAAACTACAGAAAATGGGGAAAATATATTTTGGGGTTTCTTTTGGTCTTGTTTTTGTTTTGGTCACCTTTCTGCAGCTCGTGAAGTTAGGAAGTGACTGTTTTTATATACAGTTTTGGTTTAATGAAAAGAAATCAGTTTCTTCTGGCTTCCCTATAACAAGGATGTACGAATGAAAATACGATATAAAAGGTGCCAATTTATTAGTCTCTCCAGAGCAACCGCATGTCTCACGTCAACCTTGAGAAAGGAGATCCATTTGATGAGTTTTTCAGCATCTTTGTTGTGGGAGGCAATCCATAAATGGGAAGTATTTAAAAGTAGTGTTGACCTGGAGAGGCCACTTACTAGATATGTTTTTATCAAATAATCCACGCTTTTCACTGGCCCCCCCCCCCCCCATCCCCTGCAACTCTTTACTAGTAACTTCTCTAAGCTTATAGATTTATTTCCTCACTTTTATTCTAGGACATGTTTTGTTGTTTGGCTAACCTCCAATTCATCATCAATTATGAATTCTCTCTGTCATTTATAATTCACTAAGAAACATCATGAAAATTTTACATCAAGTTAATTCGGTTTCATTCAGTCATTTCAAGACTAACCAGAGGTTTTAAGGACTTATTCAGGCACCAGGCTAATAACTACATACATTTATACAATATTCATTTTATCTTCACAATCCCCTTCCAGAAGAGATACCGTATCCATTCAGGACCAAAAACCTGAAGCTAAAACACACTGCATTGACTGATTGATTGACTGATTGATTGCCTGTTTTATAAAGAGTACGAAGCAACACCAGAGTTTGACCCCTGGTAAGTCAACTGTTGATGCCGAAACCCAAGCTCTAAACCCTTGCACTAATTGTCATTCATAGCTACCACTGACTGACCAAGGTATATGGACTGTGCACCTTGCATTCACTCCAGAAGGACTCGTCAAGTTTCACAGAAGCTAAGTAACTTCCTACGTCGTCTCACAGCCTGTGAGTGGCCATGCTGGAAGTCAAGTGAGCACTTACACTGTGTCAGACGCTATACTACGATCTTTAGGAGTTATATTACATAAACATTACGTACCCATTTTTCTACATTTTCCCATTTACAGATGGGAAAATGGAGTTTTAGGGAGGTGATGTGACTTGCTTGTGGTCACACAGAAAGTAAGAAAGGAAACTAGGAAAAGAATCTGAATCCAGACCATTTGTCTCCAGAGGCCATGCTCACATGCGGAGAAGTATAAAGAGAAAGTAGTGTTTTAAAGACTCGACTTTTCAAGAGTAGCTTTAGGTTCGCAGCCACAAGGAGAGGTACGCACAGAGATTTCCCACGGACCCCCAACCCCAACACATGCGTAGCCTTTCCACACATGGAACACCGGCCTACCACAGGTGCACCTGTGTTATGAATGATGAATCTTCACTGACACGTCATAATCACCTCAAAGTCTGGAGTTTACATTACGGTTCACTCTTGGTGTACATCCCATGGATTTGGATAAACGTGTGATGGTATGTGACCACCATGAGAGTTTCATACAGAGCATATTTTTATGGCCCTAAAGCCCCTCTGTGTTCTGTCTGTTCATCCATCCCCCATCCCTAAACCTGTAAAGGAAACCTAAAGTACATAAAAAGTACTTGAAGCCAATGCAAATATGTAATAAAATAAATTAGGTTAACACACTGACCTACTGGATTTATTTGGCTTGTTTCCTAGTTTATATATATATATATATATATATATATATATATATATATATATATATATATATATATATATTTTATGGGATAAAAAATTCTACTTTTTCCATTTAAAATTGTATTATGAATATTTTCTGATGCTATGCTTTAGAAAAAAATTTTTTTGATGTCTAGTTTTGAGAGAGAGACAGACAGACAGACAGCACGAGCAGGGGAAGGGCAGAGAGAGAGGGAGACACCGAATCCAAAGCAGGCTCCAGGCTCTGAGCTGGCAGCATAGAGCCCAATGTGGGGCTCGAACCCACGAAGTGTGAGATCATAACCTGAAGTGAAGTTGGAAATTTAACCGACTAAACCACTTTAGAAAACATGATTTCTTATGGGTAGAAAACATCCTAGCATATCGGAGTATATCTTCATTTTTTAATCATTTGGTTATTGTTGGACATGTCTCTACATTTCTCCTAATGAATAAAGCCGAAATATTCTTGAAAAGGAAGATTTATATTCAAGAATATAATCTTTAGTTGGATACTTAGTGCTTGAGTATTAGCATAAATTCACAGAAATAGAAATACAAGGTCAAATGTACATTGTTAACGGTCTTGTTAGATATTAACAAAATGATTTTCAGAGAAGGAAAACCAAGTCACATGCCCTTAAACAACCTCAGCACTTGCGTGCTTGCCAAACCTTTCCCGGTGCTGTTACGTCAAATTTTCCAATTATCAAAAAAAATTTCACCTCAAAATTGTTTTTATTTTTTACTGAGTATGAAACAATTGTCCAAATGCTCATTCATTTATTCCTAAGTTGATGCCTTTAGTCCTGGGTCTCCTGGGACAGGGGGAAGAGGAGGGAAAAATGGCGAGGATACGTGGAACAGAGTGAACAAATGGAAAAGAGGTACAGAGAGAGGAGAAGGCAAGACTTGAAATGAGAAGAAGAACTATAGATTTTTCAGTATGGAAATGACGGCATGAGAGTGACATGTTCCTAAGATTACTCTGGAGACCAGGTACAAAATAAATTCGCAAAAACTGGAACACAGCCAAAGGGGAACCATCAAGGTGCAACGTCCCTGGGAAGCTAGTTCAGTAAGTGACACAAGACAATAGGAGTCAAGGCAAGCCAAAACTAAGGTGGAAGCCATCAAACTGGAGATGAGGAGATGGGCTCAAGGGATACTTAGCACATGGAATCAACAGGGCATGCAGATATCTGGGATGTGGGGACAGAAGGAGAAATCTGAGGTGACTGCCTTGTTTCTGCCTGGTCACAGGTGAGCGGTAGCATTTCTGTTGGTTAAGGATTAGATGGGTGTTAGGCAACCCAGGAAGACACCCAGGGGCCAGTGAGTTGTCTAGATTTATCACTTGGCAGAAAAAGCAGGAGTGAGACACAGAGGCTAGGAAGTTCTAGATAGTACCTGAGGAGCCAAGCCCTGGTGTGATTCAAGGGGCTGGGGAAAAGATCCAGTAGATTAATGTGTATAAAGTGTTCAGCTTAGTGCCTGGAGCTTAGTAAACACTAAATAATGAGAGCTGCCTGATTGTTATTAAAAAGGAGGCAGGAATGGTCATCAATGCATTACCCTTACATATTAAGAAAGACTGTGCCTCAAGTTAATATTGCAGCGGGGAGAATCTAGGTGACCTCGCAAAGAGCAGTTTCTGTGAAGAAATAATTGTGGTTGGGAGGGTTGAGGGCTGCTTCGAGTGGGCCAAAAGCTGTCCTGAAAGCGAGAGATGGATGAGGCTGAATATGAAACAAGAAATGGAAAAAATCAATCACGGCGTTTAATCCCTGGAGTAAGGAGAATACTGGCCCCTCAATACTGTCCATGTTCTAATCCTGGGAACCTGTGAATACGTTCCCTTAAGTGGCAAAAGGGATTCTGCAGATAGGAACTAAGTTACGGAACTTAAAATGGGAAGATTATCTTAGATTATCAAGGTGAGTGACGTAATCACAAGGGTCCCTACAAGAGGGAGGGAGAAGGGTCAGAGTCAGAGGGGACATGACCACAGAAGCAGAGTTCAGAGTGATGTGGCCAGAAGCCAAGGAATGTGAACAGTCTCTCTTCTGCAGTCTCCAGAAGGGAACAGCTTCGTGGGCACTTTAACTTTAGTCCCCTAAGATCCATTTCAGTCCTGTGACCTGCAGAACTGCAGTAAAATGTGTGTAGTTTGTGATAATGCGTTACAGCACGCACAAAAAACCTGATACAGCCCCTTAAGAGCGTGCTGGGGAGTGAGATCCAGAGTCTATGTTAAGGGATCACACTTGGCTTGGACTGAGCAGCCCTTACAGGGTAAACAGCGGCCCAGATAATTGCCAAATGGCTGATCAGCATACCTGTGATAGGAATCGAGAACCATGCCTGACAAACAGGAGGTGCTTAATTAATATGTACCAACTAGGGATGCATGGGTGGTGCAGTCAGTTGAGTGTCTGACTCTTGATCTCGACTCAGGTCATGATCTCAGGGTTCATGAGTTCGAGTCCCATATTGGGTTCTGTGTTGACGGTGTGGAACCTGCTTGGGATTCCGTCTCTCCTTTTCTCTGCCCCTACCCCAATTATGTTCTTTCTCTCTCTCTCTCTCAAAATACATAAATAACTGAAAAACATCTTAATGTATACTGAATAAATTAATAATTCAGAGCATTAATTTTTTTTATTGCACTGTGATCTTACTTCTGTCTTTCCAACTTCCTCAGGGGCTCATACAAAAGCACCAAATTAAAAAAATTTTTTAATGTTATTTTATTTTTGAGAGAGAGCGAGAGAGAGTGAGCACGCACCTGCATGAATAGGGGCGGGGCAGAGAGAGGAAGACACAGAATCGGAAGCAGGCTCCAGGCCCTGAGCTGTCAGCACAGAGCCCGCATGGGGCTCAAACCCACGAACTGTGAGATCGTGCCCTGAGCCAAAATTGGACGCTTAACCAACGGAGCCACCCAGGTGCCCCAAAAGGGCAGATTTTAGAGGCTGTTTTATTTGCTCTGGAAACATTTTTCATCTCATGCCTTTTGTTGAGCATAAAACAAAAGCGGACACGTGAACTAAAAGTTCAAGGACACACTAAAATGTGAATTTCAGTTCCTCCCTGCAGAAGAACTAATTCAAACCAACCTTCTTTCATTTCTGTCTTCCTTGAATGAAAAGATGATCTGAACAATTCAATCTCCATTGGGATGAATTAGAAATCAGGAGCTTTCCATGCAGGTCTAAGCAGCTCCAGAATTTGTCGTTACACTTTTACAGATTTCTTTAGAGGGAGTGAACAATCAAGACTAAACGCAATAACCCTGCAAAGTACATATTGTAGCTGGATTTGAAAGGACACAACAACCTCCTGCTTGAAAAGAAAAGTCCCTGCGGCTGAGGTTTTGGTCTTCCGTGTGTTCATTTCTTGCTCCCACTGACATTCTTTGAAAGCAGCAACCGGGGCGCTTAATTCCACGTTCAAAGAAACTGCTGTTACCCTCACAGTTCCCTATGATAAAGTCCAAATGAGTGTGACGTTTCCTCCAGGAGTGTTGGAAGGGCCCAGAATTCTCGTCATTCTTCAGCATTCACCTTTCCTTTCTTGAGACTGATGATTTGAACTGAGGCACAAGATTTGCTTCCTTTCTACTACTGACCAGGATACATGTTTCACCAGCCTCAAGAGCGCTGTCTGAAGCTGCCTGATCTCTAATGGACAGTGGTTTCGAACCGTCTTTTCTCTGCCTCCCCCAGGCATTTTATCCTGTATTTAAGAAGACGACATTTTTAAATACAATTCACAGTTCCTGTCTCCTTCCTGCCTTTCCTGACGTTCTTTACCTTCCCTTGTTTCTAACTGCCTCCAGTCAGTGAGAGTAAGAATCTGACGTTAATCTTGATGAGAAGTGGAAGCAAATATTTTGAGGAGAGTGTAGGGAGTGTTCTGGGAAAGAGATGAAGAGAATAGGTAGGTAGGTGTGTGGATAGATAGAGGAATGGAAGATTATTTGAAATATTATAATCAGCTATCAAAAGTTGCACCTGTTAGGGACTCCTTCGCTGGCCCATTTTCTCCACCACTTTAGGATTACACAATACATTCCCATGGCAACTCTCCTTAATTGTTATTATGCCAATGTAGTAATTATCCCATCTACAAAGGAAGAGTGATCATTTTCTCAGCAGGGAAAGAAAATAACTATGGTTTATGGAAACTCCAAGGAAGATGAATCCTTCACACTCTTCCCACCTAACTACATCCCGAAGCATTCCCTACTTCCTTTGCAAAAACTGTTACTTGTAAGTTTGTTAATTTTGGAAGGGGAACGAACTCTTTCAGGGTACCAAGGCACCCTGCAAAAACAAATAATATCCCATGAGCCTATGTAAATAGGGCTTACAATGTTAGCTTTTATGGGTTGTCTGCAAATGGACAGCAGTGACACAGAAGGTCAATTCACAGGCCTCTGGATGGTAACAAGGGAGGGGCTTGATGGTGAAATTGGACACACACACACACACACACACACACACACACAATCATGCTCCAACCTTAGAAGACTCTTCAGTTATTATGATTACACATAATATCTCAAGAATATAAATAAAAGCTCTTTCCAGAACAGTTTCACAACTTCCTGGCATCTAACATGAAAAATGTCTGCAGATAAACCTTGGTTACTCTATGTTTGAAAACGATGGCCAGTACAGCAAAGGAACCTATAAAACAAAACAGACTAGAGCCTTCCAACAGCATATTTTTCAAAAGCTTCAGTTGATAAGGTTGGGCTACAAACAAGCAATCATTTGTGTGTCATATTCTTTCCTGTGCTTTCATTAGAAAGCCGGAACAGAGAAACGACCGGCGGCTATCACTGATATTTGCAGATTCTGTGCCTCCAAAGTAACGGCTCTGTCTGTCTGCTCTATGGTGGAAGATTCTCTATCACTTGACAAATTCTAATCTTTGGATCCCCTATTAGGAGTCAGGCACTGTCTCAGCCCTAATGAAGATTGCAATGGGGAGATCGCCAACCCCCCACCCTACCCCTGCGCTCACGGAACTCATTTCTGGCTGTGGGAAACAGTGAATAAACATATCCTAGGACAGCTGATGATAGGTGTTGTAAAAAAAAAAATAAATGAATAAAATGAATAAAGCAGGACAAAGAGGATAGATACCGATAGGAGTGAGGTTTATTCCATGCGGGGTGGTCAAAAGAAGTCCTCTCCGAGGAGGTGACATTTGACATTCGAGGCGAGGCTTAAAAGAAATGGCTTTTCAGTATTGCTAAATGCTCTCAGATCCCCACACTGCTTTCGGTAAATCTGAAGATGAAACAAACATCTGCCAGATGAAAGAAGAAAGAAGGCAAAGACAGGAAACTTGAGTGATAAATCCACACCGATCCAATTCGGGGACTAATTTGTGTTTCCAAAGCATGTTCAGAAAAAAAAGTTAAAAAGAAATCCCCACCCTGGGACCCTGTGATGAATCACCGGTAGCTAATTGTTGCGGGACATTCCCCTCAGGAATGACATATCATTTGAAATCTGGGTGGATTTCGGAAGAGAAATGTTATTGCATTTAAACAATACCATTAGCCAATCTGATTTCACTTACTGGTATGCACTTTGTTCCTACTCTCCAGTCCAAAGATGAATTGCCCGATGGTTCTATTGTCAAAATGACAGCGTGAAAAGAGAAGCATGTGGGTTGTAATAATAATGTGGTACATGTGTAGAAGGTCAGAGAAGCAACAGATTAACATTCCAGCGAAAGATTTCCCCTGGGACATCTCTTGAAAGTATCAAAGGCCAAAGATCAGGACACTGATAATGTGTCTGGCGTTGGTGGTGAAATTGTTGTATGTATTTAGCTCTGCTGAGGACAGAGATGTGTTCTTTTCAATTAGTTGATGAAATCTCTCCCGAACAATGAAGAAGCCAACCACGGAAACCTGCTTCAGTGCAGCTGAGTGAATGGAAATGAGGGTGTGTGAAAATATGAGCTGCTTACCTCAGATTAATGAAATAAATTTGAACATGTTCCCTTGAGAAGACAACTAAATAACTCCCCACCCAGGAGATTTAAGGCTACCATATATTGCACGACATTTCTTCAATGCATTTTAAACCAAATTCTCGGGCTTGCAATCTTTCTGCAAGGTGAACCTGGGAGTATTTGGAGGGGGAGGGGGGATGTCTCTGTGGGTTCTTTTCTAGCTGCTGGCAATGTGGCGCTACAGGGAGAGGGGGACAGGTAGGCTCTGCTGGCAGAGGGACCTGGGTGTGAAAGCGGATAATTACTGCCGTGTAAAAAAACGCCTCACTTTCCCTAGTTTTAGAATGAGCGAAATACACACAGCCCAAACACTTGTAATGCAGATTTAAACCAGACAAGGTGGATGGAGGGTTTGGTAAAGGCACGAGGAATGGGAGCCAGTGCCTCTCTATTGTTTCTTTGACATTCCTACAGCCTCACCTCCCTTGTTGATAAGGTTTTTTTGTTTTGTTTTGTTTTTTATTCTTGAGACAGAGAGAGATAGAGCATGAACAGGGGAGGGTCAAAGAGAGGGAGACACAGAATCCGAAACAGGCTCCAGGCTCTGAGCGGTCAGCACAGAGCCCGACGCAGGGCTCGAACTCATGGACCGCGAGATCATGACATGAGCCCACGTCGGCCACTTAACCGACTGAGCCACCCAGGCGCCCCTGCCTCCCCTGGTTGATAAATCTGACTCTCCTCGCCCCTCTCAAACCCCGCCCCCGCCCTCCAGCACACTAAGAGGGAATGGCCACTTTTGTTTCTATTTCTAAATATACAGCACCCCTCAGCTTCAGGTAGAAAGGCCGTCCACCCTGTTTGCAAGTACACTTACAAGTTTGCTATCGAAAATGAAGATGTGAAAAAATAAGGAGCTACTTACTGGGAAATTCCAGGAAATAAGTAAAATACGGTTGGTGATCTGCAAAGTGCAAAGGAATGACCACAGTAACCATGTGGGAGAAGTGTAGTCACTGGATGCAGGGCAGGGGTTTAAATCCCCACTCGGCTACTACTAGCTGGGAGGCCTCCAGCAAGTTACTGATCTTCTGTGGGCCTCACCTCCTAATCTGTAAAACTGGGGCCAACAATAATACCCACATTATGGAATTGATGGAGGATTAACCAAATTTGCAAAAAGCTTAAAACAGTGCATGTCATTCGAAGGAAACTCAAAAATGTTTTTCCGGTGCAAACTTTAATGGTGATTCATAATTTTATTACTAATGGGGGCGGCTGTCTGTGTGATTACCTCTTTATTTCTTTAGATAAACACGAGTGCCCCAAATAGCAACGAAGTTGGCTTACACAGGGCTGGCTTGACTTCGAACCATTTTGAGAAAGCAGGGTTCTCCGCTTCACAGGGGATCTCTGGAGACGATCGGAGCAGCCCCATGAGGCAGACAGACCCCCTGCCTGCCCCCTGCAAGCCACAATCCACAACACCATTCTCAATCCCTACCTTCAACACAAACCCGAAGCACTGGGGGTAGACATTGCTATCAAAACAGGTTACGACTTCAGGACTCAGCAACAACAACAACAACACAAAAAAGTTCCATGAAGATTAACATCTCAACACGAGAAGTACAAATCTCCTCTTAAGAAAAACGTCTGGGGGCGCCTGGGTGGCTGAGTCAGGGAAGCGTCAGCTCTTGAATTCTGCTCAGGTCATGATCCCACTGTGAGTTCAAGGCCCGCGTCCAGCTCCGTGCTCAAAGCGGGGAGCCTGCTTGGGATTCTGTCGCGTTCTCTTTCTGCCCCTCTCCTGCTTGCTTTCTGTATCTTTCTCAAACTAAATAAAAATAAACCTTAAAAAAAACCATTCTGGCCTCCTTTATGACTTGGATAGCCAATGTTTGGGTAGGCTGTTCAGAACCAGTGGACAGAGGAGCTCCTAATCTTTTTAAGGTTCCTGGACAATGGTGTCAACTCCTCTTACGCTCTTGACAATTACCGCCTAATAGCCTTTGAATCGACAATGAAATGAAAATGAAAGAGATACTCTGACCTGGGCCTTATGAGGATGCTGTAGAGAGGGCTTTTCAATGATTACCTGAGGAAGAGGCAGGCTGATGGTCACAAAGGCAAGGGATTAATACATTCAACAGCTGCTTGATGAATTTCTCTGAAAAGAGAGGCTTGAAGGACCCTGCCAGAAAGAAACGGGAGAAAACATAAATGGCTCGTGAGGAAGAGCCAAATGGCCTTTTCCTGTTTCCTAAGAGACTGAGTCTCCTGTGCTGAAGAATGTGCTGTTTCTTATAAAAGCTTCTGGAAATGCACTTTCCTTCCCAAATTCAAAGCAGGGCCACAAATCATTTATAGGAGACAAAAAACAATAAGTAGTGTCAGCACAGAGGAATATATTTTACTTTGCTCTGCCATGAGGAATTACGGCGGGTTGTGATGAGTGGAATATAAAGTAACATAAGTTGCCTGTTGACAACAGAGTTTGAAATTATAAAATGTAAAACCAATATATTTCCTGCACACTATGTAACAGCTGGGGTATTTTTATGGCTTCTAGCAGGATACCAGGCCATCTCTCAAAACCCTATAATTCTGTAAGCACGTTAAGTGCAGCCTGTTATTTATTTTGTTTGTTTATTTGGCTTCAAGGATTTCACACGCGGCTTTGCATAGCATCAAACGTAAAGCAAGCGATCAACAGGGAATCGCGCCGTCTTCAAGAAGGTCCAGCCCTGGCTCGATGACACGGTGGCATGGACGTGACGTCCAACGTGGCCGGTGTATCTGGGCAGACGGCCATCTTTTTCCTGGAGGAAGGGGGCAAAAATGGCTCCATCAAAAATGCCTCAAGAATGTTTCTTTCCTAGCTCTGTCCAGAAGCTGAGGATAAAAACTAAGCCTTTTATGAGGCCGACAGCAGTAGAGTTCGTATAAGATCTCTTTAAATGACAGATGGTGGGGCGCCTGGGTGGCGCAGTCGGTTAAGCGTCCGACTTCAGCCAGGTCACGATCTCGCGGTCCGTGAGTTCGAGCCCCGCGTCGGGCTCTGGGCTGATGGCTCAGAGCCTGGAGCCTGTTTCCGATTCTGTGTCTCCCTCTCTCTCTGCCCCTCGCCCGTTCATGCTCTGTCTCTCTCTGTCCCCAAAATAAATAAACGTTGAAAAAAAAAATTTTAAATGACAGATGGTGATAAGCAAGTCCACACTCCCTATGTGCTAGACATTAGCACTGTAACCACTGACCCACACGAAGGCACCGTACCACACTAACAAGAGGGCGAGGCAAAAGTCTGTGCCGAGTATCCTGCCCCAAACTGAGACGCGTATTTCAACCCGCGCCTATCAATCAGTACAGAATACTCTGCTTAAATGTTTTAGCTGTTACGTGTTGGGGGTTTGATGTTTTTATCAAATGTCACACTTTCAATTATTATTTACAGGCTGAACTCCTGGGATACAGAATTGGCTGGAAATGCAATGGGACCGGGGCAGCCCAAGTGGGTGGCGATTTCCAGCACCTACGCGGCCCCGGAGAAGCAGAGGGTTACAAAGGGGTACTAGATAAATGCTCTGCTCGGAGATGGAGGGAGCCACCATACCCTGCAATAAATTCCAGGTGCATGAAAACAGAAGAGAATGGAGGCAAACATGCTCTCCCTGTTGTAGACAGAGGCCTTTTCTGTGCCTTGCAGGCTCAGGAATTTTGCGAGGAGAAGGCATTGCTCTTCACACGCCAGTCTGTCAGCTGTCAGCAGCTCCTGACATGATAAAATCCCAAAGCTGGGGTACCGGGGATACGTAACACAGAAGGGCCCAGTTGTTTGAGTTGAAAAGAGAGGAAACATCAGATGTTGCTTTTCAAACAAAGACCCAGTTTCATGCTTAACACCACAAAGATAACTTGGTTTTCTGTTCTTAGGATTAAAAAAAAAAAAAAAAAAAAAGGAAAAAAGAAAGAAAGGGGAAAAAAAAAAGAAAAGAAAACCTTTGTTCCTTTGAAGTAAGGGCAAGCGATGTGAAATGAATTTTAACCAGGTTCTGCCAATATCTATCAGCGCACAGCATTTCGTATTGCAGATAATAAGAGTCTGGAGAAAATGACAGGCAGGAGAAAGGGAAATGTGGCGGCCAGGGCTGGAGGTGGCAGGATCCAGGTCAGAGGAGGGCTGAGGAGCCCTAGTGGGATGAAGTACAACCAGGTCTTCAGGGGGGTGAATGCCCGGGTGCAGAGGTGTGGCGTTTCTTTCTTAACAAAAAATAATTCAGCCGAGAATGGGGGGGGGGTAATTTTCCTTTTGAAGATGCTCACCCCTAAGGAAGATAAATTCTGTTGATGCAGAAAGGACTCAGTCATCATTCACAGTAATCAATAACTACTACTTATTAGTAAGGTTCGTGAAGACCTTCTCCTTTAGGTGAGACAAAGCTGTTAGGATCCCTTTTCTCCTAAAGAAAGAAGCGAAGATTAAAAAAAAAAAAGTGACATGTCCTGTGCAAGATGGGACATGTAAGATTTAATGTGTATGATGCCTGCAGAAGGAAGGATAGGGTGTTTGGAAAATAAAGGGTTAGGTTTAGGCATCCTTCTTAAAATAATGTTTTCAGACCGCTTTATCACACTAGAGAATTTTTTTCTTTTAATGTGAAAAGAAAATGCCTTAACCACAACTGGTGGAAATAAAAAATAAATTAAAAAAAAAAAAAAGCAAGCAAGCAAGCAAGCCTGAGATCCAGTTATTAATACCGGTCACTGTTTCTTGGATACTGAAAAGAGAAGCCAGAAAGCCAGAAGCAAGTTCGAGGAACATCTCTAATATGAGGCTTTTCTCTCGGTCAACTCTCCACTAAGGGAAACAGGGGTCAGCAATCATATTGCACTGAGATTTAGAGCCAGCACGTGAACCGTATCTGTATTTCCCTACGGTTTATCTTTTTTAATTCAGTATCATTTTTTTCCCCCTTAGTGTGCGTGTGGTTTGTTTGGTTTAGAGGTGGCTGTGCAGAGATAAAAACAAGTAAATTTAGTAAAAGGTAAGAAAGGTGATGTGGTGACAGGGGCAGGAGACAGAATCGGAAGATCAAAGGGTACACTTCAGTGCTAACTCCTCATGTGACGTTAAGGGATGAGCTTCCTGGGCCTCTCTTCCTTCCCCACACAAGGTGCAATTTTGCATGAGGCTTCTCGGAGACCCTTTCTGAGCCTGACATTCTCCAATCTGAATGATCTCCCCATTATCCCAAGGGCAAAATCACCAATGATGCATGCATAATGTTGGGTGGGTTTTTAATCGCACACACTGAGAGTGATAATAATTTTAATTGCATTCGGTTGTATTTCCTATTAATCTTGGAACAGAACTGCTGCGTGTTAAGGCAACTGCGGAGCTTAGAAAACAGCGGCTTAGAAAATAATTATTGTGCAAGAAAAATTCCATTTTTTCTGAAATTTTGCATGAATCACACACTAAGTAAAAGGATACTAAATTGAGGCTTAGCATTTTGGAGTCTAGGGTTTGCTCTCTGAGACACTGGGCAGGGCTTGCATTTTCCATTACTTTGAAGTGAAGGGAGGATTTGGGATAAATGATTTCTTAGATGACTTCAAAATTCCCTTTTCAAGATGTCCTGAGATAGAGTGTGGAGTAATGGAAAAAGCTGGACTTTTCAATCAGCGAGACCTGGACTTGAATCCCAGCTCAACAACTCAGGGCAGTATGATGTTAGACAAGTTGCCTCTCCGAATCTCTCTTGGCTTTTGGGATTATGTGAAGCACAGGGCTGCACATAGTGTGTGTGTGTGTGTGTGTGTGTGTGTGTGTGTGTGTGTGTGCGCGCGCGCGCGCACGCGCGCAAGAGGGGGGGGAAGGGGGAGATGTAACTGGAATTTAGGGAATGTTAGTGATTAGTATGGAGATTGCTCTGACTTTCCTCTGACTCTGGGCTTGTGGACAGACAATCATTTTCAGAGTTTACAGACAATCATCTGTCTGGGAAGAATCATCTTAATGTTCACCATATAGCCCAAAGCCCTCTGATTTGTATGTTAACGTGTAAGTTTAAGTTGAAACCCCTCCCAAATCCTTCTAGGACTTCAGAGTCTTTGGGGACTGCCCCGGCAATCTTGTTCAGAGCAAAAAGCAAAGCCTGAAATACTGTAACTCGTACGGAGTAAACCCCAAGGACATAGCTCCACCTTAGCAGGGAATCCATATAAGCCAAGATTGACTCCTGAATAAACTCAAGAAAATGAAACATCTCCAGTGAAAGGGCTCCCCAGTAACCCCCCTGGAGGTAAGGCAGATGAGCAGACATCCACCTATCTGTCGAAAAGGTCCATTTTATCCAAATTATGCAACAGATTGACCCCAGAGCCAGGCCTCTCCCACATCAATTCTGCACTGTTAACCAGAAAAGGAAAAGGAGGTTTTAGAGGAAAAGATAATGGGGCAAATAATTATATTTCCTAATAGCTACGCATATGCACACACATGCACTGCATTTGGAGTACATTTCTAGGGAGGAAACATAAAGAAAATACTGACTTATACTTTGCCGAGATAAAAACCACATGATGTGATTTGATTTTAATTCTCTATTTTCAGTAAGTGTGCCAACCTATGCGTTAACAATTTAGAAATTCAGACATGCCTGACACGGTGAGGTCATTAAGTCAAACGAAACAACATCATGTTTCATTTATTAATTAATTTATTTTTTTAACTTCATTTAAATCCAAGTTAGTTAACATGTAGTGTAGTAATGGCTTCAGGAGTAAATTTTAGTGACTCATCGCTTACATGTAATACCCAGTGCTCATCCCAACAAGTGCCCTCCATAATGCTAATCGTCCATTTAGCCCATACCCCCACCCAACACCGTGCCAGCAACCCTCAGTTTGTTCTCTGTATTTGAGTCTCGGGAGCCATCATTTTTAGAGGAGAAAACTGCTTCACTCATAGTTGCCTGCACTTCACTTCTCTGAAGTTCCCCACGCCCCCTGACTTAACATTGATGCAACACATTACATAAAACTTGTCACTGGAGTAAATGTTCCACGAGGAGTTAAGTGATTCCTGCGTTCAGGTCAGTACCGTTTCTAATGCCGTTTCCAAGATGCTGCACGTTGACCACACATTCTGTGTGCCTAAAAACCTTAAAGACACATCCAACGATGAAATTCAAAGGGTACTACATGTCAATCATGCTCCTACAGACAGACCATGCCTTACTATCAAGCCCTTAATTCTCAGCCACTCTGAAAGCGTAACGCTGTGTCTCAGATAAGGCAACTTGTACCTAAATTTAAGTTCTTCCATATTTATTTTTTCTCCAGCGTCCAGGTCGCCTCCCAGGAGAGAAACTCATCTCCTCAAACGACAGTTTGCTTTGCCAGCCAAAACTGCTTCCTGTAGCAGGTAACGACCGGCACATTTACTTGCCCAAACCCGGAAGCACTGATACAACGTAAGGCATACAACGGATTTCCCAGCACCACACGCATACACGGAAGCTACTATAATCAAATGGCATAGAATAAAACATGGAAATGCACACTAATCCCCGGTCCATCATGCATTTAGCAACTTTAGGAATGTTCTCACAAAGTTATACGCTCTTACATAACAATCTTAGCTCCTAGAGTTTCTGAAAAATAGGATTCTGAGCACTCAGCATCCGCACAGGGGCGATGGGAATAGAGAATCCACTCTCTACTGGCTCATTTTACTCTAAACAGATGAAGTTCTCATATTCTGCTGAGCCATCTGAACGCTGACAGCAGGAAGTCTGGATTGAATCATGCCTTTCTTTCCGCATGGTACTGTCTTCTACTCTCGTATCTTCAGATTTCTGGTAGAAAGTCAAGCCAGGTTAACCAAATGGTAAAATTAAATTTCTTGAGTAGATTTATTTTTTATTTTTTTTTATTTTTTTTTCAACGTTTATTTATTTTGGGGGTGACAGAGAGAGACAGAGCATGAACGGGGGAGGGGCAGAGAGAGAGGGAGACACAGAATTGGAAACAGGCTCCAGGCTCTGAGCCATCAGCCCAGAGCCCGACGCGGGGCTCGAACTCCCGGACCGCGAGATCGTGCCCTGGCTGAAGTCGGACGCTTAACCGACTGCACCACCCAGGCGCCCCTTGAGTAGATTTATTAATACAGTAAATGATGCCTTATCATCTTCTTGCTAACCCTATTGAGCTTAATGTGTTCAGACTTTATCATCATCTAGATTTCCTCATAATTAAACATACTATCTAAAGAAGGAGCGAGGGGCGCCTGGGTGGCTCAGTCGGTTGAGCGTCCGACTTCGGCTCAGGTCACGATCTCGCGGTCCGTGAGTTCGAGCCCCGCGTCAGGCTCTGGGCTGATGGCTCAGAGCCTGGAGCCTGCTTCCGATTCTGTGCCTCCCTCTCTCTCTGCCCCTCCCCCGTTCATGCTCTGTCTCTGTCTCAAAAATAAATGTTAAAAAAAAAAAATTAAAAAAAAAAAAAAAAAGGAGAATCTGATTGGCCTGACTACTTACAAACAGAAGTTTTGAAAATAGTGCTGAGGTACAAAATTATACATGATTTTCATGAGGTGTACAGGAAACCCTAACCAGATCTGTAACCAGATATTCAAGATTCGGAGCCAGAATTGTTTTTTCAAAACTTAACTAGCTCTGAACTGCATCCACGTATTCGAAAGCTTTATTCCCTATAGTAAAAAGAAAATGTATCAGCATATTCATCATTTTCTCTCCAGCTCTTTATAATGTTGGCATAGGGGAAAGAAAACCAGGTTTCCTAAAAATGTGGTAAGCACACATCTTGTGCTGCCCCGGAGGGTCTCATTCTTTGCCTGTTACCTGAGAATAATTATGAATAGTGCCTACGTTCACTTTCAAAGGTGTGAATAAATTAGGGCAATAAATTATGTGGTCAGTATACAAAAAAAAAAAAAAAAGATGGGATTCATTCTGAGGATACATAGCAAAGAAAGTACATGCAAGAGGACCGACCAACCAACCATCCAATGGCCAGGCAAGAAGGAAAGCGAGAAGTTTGATGAAAATATCCCCGCATTCCAGAGACCTGAAGGCAACTTCCTATAGTCAGAGAGCAGATTGCGGGAACAGAAATAACAGCAATGACTCTCTTAAAAATAAATAAACATAGGGGCGCCTGGGTGGCTCAGTTGCTTAAGCGTCCGACCAGCTCAGGTCACCATCTCAGAGTCCGTGAGTTCGAGCCCCGGGTCGGGCTCTGTGCTGACAGCTCAGAGCCTGGAGCCTGCTTTGGATTCTGTGTCTCCCTCTCTCTCTTCCCCTCCCCTGCTCTTGCTCCGTCTGTCTCTGTCTCAAAAATAAATAAAAACATTTAAAAAAATTGAAAATAAATAAAAATAAATAAATAAACATTAAAAAGGGTTGGGGGGGGGTGCCTGGGTGGCTCAGTCGGTTCGGCGTCTAACTTTGGCTCAGGTCATGATCTCACAGTTCTTGGGTTCGAGCCCCGCGTCGGGCTCTGTGCTGACAGCTCAGAGCCTGGAGCCTGCTTCAGATTCTGCATCTCCCTCTTTCTGTCCCTCCCCTATTCGTGTGCTGTCTCTCTCTCTCCCTTAAAAATAAATAAACATTAAAAAAAATTAGAAACAACAGCAATGCAATTGGGAGTGATGGCTACAAAAATGGAAAGAAAACTGCTAGCAAAAGTTGGAAAAAGGTTGAGAAAATGTTTCTTGAAAGTTAGAAAAACGGTGCCCCCTGTTCCTCTGTGGCAAAACAACTGGAAGGCAGTTTCTGGCAGACGGGGGGAAGAAAATAAAGTCAACTGAATATACCTTGGGACCGTGGTCAGATGATTTTCAGGCAGAATGTAAGAAGTGTCAGATGCCTTCTCTTAGCTGAGAAGGTGTGGGAGAGACCAGATATTTGAGAAAAAATTTAAAAAGGGGCTGAAGAGCAATTGTTGGGTTGGAAAAAATGCATTTTCATTTCCTTCATTCTGGAAAGACTCTCAAACAGAAACAGTGCCTGGGGCACAGATCAAACCCAGCGTGTGGCTGTTAAGACTTTGTTAAGATCGCTAATAGATTTAAGGCAGTGTGGAATAGACAGCCGCTCAGGTACAAAAAAACAAAACAAAAAAAAGACTCGATCCCATCCAATTTGTCATTTCGTTCATTAAAATCTTCATTTCTCTATTTGGAACTTTTCTTGCCATTACAATGTGATTTCCTTGCGATTGCAAACGTCACACAGCATTTCTCCAACATCATTGACCATGGATGGCATCCTTTTGAACACAGAACACTTATCTGGAGCACAGAGTTTGGAAAGTGTTACTCTATTAAAAAACGAAACGAGGGGCGCCTGGGTGGCGCAGTCGGTTAAGCGTCCAACTTCAGCCAGGTCACGATCTCGTGGTCCGTGAGTTCGAGCCCCGCGTCGGGCTCTGGGCTGATGGCTCGGAGCCTGGACCCTGTTTCCGATTCTGTGTCTCCCTCTCTCTCTGCCCCTCCCCCGTTCATGCTCTGTCTCTCTCTGTCCCCAAAATAAATAAAAACGTTGAAAAAAAAATAAAAAAAAAACAACGAAATGAAACAAAACAACACTTCTTCTCTGACCTTTTCTACTTTGGGAAAACTATTCATTAGGTGTTAGCTGCATTTGGCTTAATATCCAATATAAATACGTTAAAAGAAATTCTATCCTCGATTAGTGAGAAGATACACGGTAAAGCATGCGGTGAAGGTATAAAATATAAAACGCTCTCTCTAGTTGATGGCAAGGAAAATGATGGATCTGGTTGTGTTCCATAGTGACTGAGCTTCTCTTCTGTGTTCTCGTTTAAATAGCTGGCTACCTTATTTCTCTGTGATGACCACTTCAGTGCTTTATGTTCACATAAACACACCAAGATTTTCCATTTGTTTTGATCACTTATGAATCATGTGTGCTAAATGAGGGCTGTGATGTGAATCATTTGGGCGAGAGTAAAAGTATGAAATGAAAAAAGTCGTGACAGGTAACATGCACGACAACTTCACCAAGTAGCCTTTTATAGAGGATGATTATATTAACTAGCTAACATGTGTTGCACTTTCTAATTGTTACAATAAATCTTTAGGACCATGTTACTGATTTTTTTCCTTCCTTCGTAGGGCCATTCCTTTAAATTTAAAATTTCATGTCAGTGACCTCGGAGTAATGTATCGAACTGTTGAATCACACTATACTATATACCCGAAACTAATATAACATTGCATTAACTATACTGCAGTTTTTTTTTTTAAAAAGTTCCCTTTGGCATAGACAGAACAAATAAACTCCATGTGGGCAGGAATCTGTTTCACTATCCCAAGTGCCTCATGTCTGGCACATAGTTAGGTATATCGTAAGTATGTGAATAAAATTTTGTTGAGTTAAAAAAAAATTTCTAAGCATGAATTAAATTGGAGAAAGCCAATTCTTTGAAATTATTTAAGGTTTACTGTCAATGAAGGACGATACTTAAATGCTGTGTTTGTTGATCTTGTTTCCTTCACTTCCTTAATTTACTGAAAGATATTAGATGTAATCATTTTTTTAACAATAAAAATTAAGCATGTGAATAACTTAGCTCTTCATGAACGGATCTTTCACTAGTCATTTACCATCTTTACAAAATGTACTACATTGATGTATTGTAGTCAAAGTCAAACGCTATAGGTGAAGAAGACATCATAGGTATTAAACAAAATTAGTTCACCTTAATTTGAACGTTACAGGTGCTGTGTGATTTCTAAAGAAAATAGAAGTTCCAAATGATACTAGACTGATTTCTACTAGGGAAGGTGGCTTTATTATTTGGAACAAATGATTAATCTTTCTTTACCAAAGTTACTGTTCTGCTTTCTCAACTAGGCATTTTAATTTCCACGTTGACAGCCAGTCAGGAAGAATCTATTAGAAATGATCAAAGCATATGCGTGATAGGCTAGTTTCTTAAAATGACAAGTAGGACAGTTTTGTGATAGAGAGGAATTGATGTGTGCTTTAATCTCCGTATTTTGATGCAGGGCATACCACGCTGCCTTAGCTGAAATGCATTTTGTTCTTAAAGCTTTCACTAAGTGTTTCCTCTTTAAATACTTTGTCAGGGAGAGAGATGCTCTGGATGGAATCTGTTACTGACGGTGTAATAAGTGCTTTCCTACTTAGTGTGCAGAAAACTGGTTTGTCTTTCTAATATCTGACCCTAAAGCCTAATTCATAAATTGCGAGAGACACGAAAACAGAAAAAAAGGAAAGAAAAAAAAATCAGTATCTTCCTTTTGACTGTTTTCTAGTCATTATAACAAAGGAAGATAATGAGTAAGAAGAATGAAGTAAAAACTAATAGTATTCAGAGCTGTCCACTCCATCTAGTCTAAAAACACTAGATGATTTTAGATGGCCAGGCCACCTCAGGATTCTGAATCAGGTAGGAATTTTCATATGTCATTTTAGGTACATAAAATGTAACATCTCTTACGATTTCTAAAATAAATCACAAATCCATCTCCAAGCTCCACTGGCCAAGGTTCATGCAAAGGTTACTGTTTTATGACTTCCGTATCCTTCCTGTTGGCACTTTCAGGGCTAGTGTGTGTTCAGGAAGATTGTGGAGAGGCCTCTGATGGCAGGTCTTGGTGGTTGCCACTGCGATGCTCTTTGTTTAGGCTTATGTGATTCTCATAAAGGCAAGTGACTCTGCTAGTATCATGGCAAACACAGCCACAAGGACTTGGAAATCCAGCTTCCAAGGTCATGACACAGGTTGGTCAGAGAGATGTGAATGAGGGCGTGGATCCCCGGCCGTTATACAGGAGCAGATCTACACAACTCCCAGGAACACTCACTTGTCCCTACAAGTCAACCCATAAAAATGCAAAGAATCTATGGGCCACAGCCCTGCCTGCATCTCCTGGATGAGAGAATCGCCTTGTAATTCTTTGAAAATATGGAGCAGAGAAGAAAAGGCATTG
Organism: Prionailurus viverrinus; assembly: GCF_022837055.1. NCBI lineage: Eukaryota > Metazoa > Chordata > Mammalia > Carnivora > Felidae > Prionailurus > Prionailurus viverrinus. The sequence goes on from NC_062561.1 coordinate 102,585,848, forward strand.
ATTGATTTCTTCATCGTTAACTCCAGTCCATGTTCACCTCAAGACATTTAACAGAGTTAAAACTCTAGGGAGAAGAAAACCCAGTAGGAATCAAGGGATATCAGAACAGAGAGGAAAAGGTTAAGAATTAAGATGTGAGATCACAGGGTACCTCAGAGAGTCCTACTTCAAGTGAGAAGAGAGGTGCTAAGAGATTAGATCTTGCGGAAACACTGTTCCTCTTCTGAGATCCCTTCCCCAAATCAGACAGAAGTTGCCATTTTTTCCAGTTTTCTTTGCTTGGATAACAACAGCAATAGCAACAACTATATTTAATTGAGAATTTTCTTTGCATTAGACACTATATAAAGCTAAGAGCTTCACAAGCTCTTTTCTCCAAGTAAAAAACACTGCAAGTCAAACTATGTGATCACCCGAAGTAGAGAGAAGGCTTCAAGTTTATCATCTCCTCAAGAGCATCAACAAAGAGCTTTCCGTCTTTATCCTCCCTTGACACGTTGGCTTCATCCTAAAGTCCAACACCCTCATGGTCATGAGAAATCTGCTGCCAGCAACGGAGCATAATTCCTTGTCCACATCCCACCGTACTAGCCACTCGTCTGTACCTTGTTGACCTCAAGTATCACAGGTTGTCCATCCATGAAACAATTACCGGTAAGGAACTTCATCCATGAAACAATTACCGGTAAGGAACTTGCATGGCAACAAATATCTTAGATGAATTATCAAAAGTGGAATGGCATTGGGGAGCCAACCGCAATGACCCCATTTTATACACGAGGGAAATAAAGAGCTAGGAAGTTAAATGATTTGGCCAAGATCACACGGTTGTCAAAAGCAGGTATCGGTCTGCCTAGAAACAAAGTGCATGCTCTAAACTTTTGTTTTACAACACTTGAGCACATTCTGGAGGTTCTCCTAACCCAAATTTAGATGCTTATTTACATGACAAATAAGAGAGATCTACCAAAAATCACCTTGTTTTTTTTAGTATGAGAAAGTAAATAGATAAAACTGCTTATGTGAGAGAACACTGTGATACTGTATTTGCGGGACTGGGGACCCTTTTGAGTTTTTGTACTTAATACAATGAAAAGCAAGATAGGCATGAAAGGAAGGGTGAATGTTACGATCGAAGCAAAATACAGCAGCCGGTTACCCACCTTTATTTGAAGTCAAGATTGTTAAAGACCCGTTTCTTTCCTGTGACTGTGGTAACTACTGCTCAACTCATTCTTGTCATGTGTATTACACTACCAAGTTTAAAAAAAAAAAAAAAAGAACAAATTATTTCTTTAAGCAAAAGGTTTTCCTTCCTTCCTTCAAAAAATTTCAAATTGGCCAAATAAAATTCATCATTCAAATATAAATCATTTTTAACAGGTCATATAAATGACTGATTGTATTAACTGCTGAATCAATAAAGTAGAATCTCCTTCAGGGCCCTGGGAATTATATGATGGATCTTTCCTTTTCATCAATAACTCTGAATAGCTCTGGGTTAATAAATACTTCATATTTCTCATCACAGATTATTTGTCAAGTAGTAGATCACTTGTAAGGAGCAAGACCAGAGGAACGTCCCAAGCCCTGATTTGATTCACTGTCTAGGTGAACTTACAGATAACAGCTAAGAGGTCCTTCCCCCAAATGATGAGAGTGGGACTCACTAAGAGAAAGATAACTATTCTGAATAAATGAAAACCAAAGTCTTCCTTTGTTTCTTCTTTTCTTTCATTCCATCTTCATCTTATTCATAAAAACACTAAGTTCTTAATGATTTTTATTTTTTTCTGATTTTCTTCTCTGAAGCTCTAAGACAATTAATTTACTACTCTTTTCCACTTTTTGCCCCATTTTATTCATTCATTCTTCTTGTATGTTGTGGCCAAAGTATCAAAGTTCACATATATCTTTTTTTTTTTTTTTTCAGATAAATAAGTCATAGAGACAGAATAATTCTAAGTAACTTCTGGTAAAATTTTTATCCTGTGATGTTTTAAAACTCACTTTGCCTATTTGACAAAGTATTTTTTTTAATTTATTTTGAGAGAGAGAGAGAGAGCTTGTGCACCCACACGCGAGCAGGGGAGGGGCAGAGAGAGAGAATCGCAAGCAGGCTCCATGCTGTCGGTGCAGAGCCTGATGTGGGGCTCGATCTCACAACCACAAGATCATGCCCTGAGGTGATATCAAGAATCAGATGCTCAACTGACTGAACCACCCAGGTGCCCCCAAAGTACTTGTACTTGACCCTCCAAATAAAACAAAAGCATTTTTACGTTGAGATGGTTTCCTTTTGTGTGTATGCATGACCTAAAAAGTTAAAAAAAGACAAAATTAATACCTTCCAGTGATTTTTAACGGGGCCTGTTTATCAGTGATAAGAAACTCTGAGGTTGATGAAGTAGGGCAAAGGCTAAAACATCTGCCTGAGCATACACATGAGCAATTTATTTTCTAATAAACCTAAAGACATAAAACAAAAACATTTAATTTGGTTTCAATGACCAACATTTAGAGATGCTCTTCTCGTTTTTTATTTTGGTCATTCTTGTGACTAGGAACGGTGGCCCGTGTGCATGTGTATGTTTTGAAGATCTAATTGGCTTCACTATATGATTCAGTTGGACAGCAATCCACCTACCAAGAAGAAGAGAGCTCCAAAGAGCTCCATTTATACATGGAAGGGTTTTACAAGGAGATTGGGGCAAGAAAGTTATGAGCCAAAGAAAAGGATTATTTTAGGCAAGGTTGATTTCCTTGGGGGTGGGGCCTGGGGGTAGAGGGTCTTAGAATACGGATCACCTCATCTCCCTTTGCAGGTAGGAGAGGGCCCATGTGGCAGACTCATTGGCGCTCACCATATAATTCCTGACTGACCACTAAGACTAAAGTTCTAGGTGAGGTTAGAACTGCAATTAGATGAGATATTAAATCCCAGCTGACTGACTGGGGACCTTAACCTATGTGGCCTGTGGTTTCTTTTTAACAATTGACCTCTTTGGATCAGACTCTCGGGTTAACTGAGAGATGTGATCAAAATTTAAGGTATTGGAGCCATCTCAGCTACTGCTCTATAGTTCTAGAAGCCTTTGTTGATCCTTTGTGTGATACTTCATGATGCTTTTAACTGCATTTCCCTGATGACTGATGACATGGAGGACTTTGTTCATGAGCTTTGTGACCATTCACATATTCTTTTGTCAAGTTGCCTAAGTTCTTCTCTTACGTATTAGTGAGGTGGGGGTATTTGTCTTTCTATTATTGATTTGTACGTGCTTGTTAGGTATCCTGGGTATCTTTTTGTACTCAGATCATTTTCCTGCAATAATGTTTTTTCCCAGTCTGTGAACTGCCTATGCAATTTTTTCAAAGTTTATTTATTTTTGAGAAAGAGTGAGTGAGCATGAGTGGGGGAGGGGCAACGAGAGACAGGGGACAGAAGATCTGAAGCAGGCTGTGCACTGACTACATACAGGCCAATGTGGGGCTCACAAACTGTGAGATCATGACCTGAGCAAAGTCAGATGCTCAACTGACTGAGCCACCCAAGAGTCCCTACATTTTAAATGGTGTCTTTCAGTGAGCAAATATTCTTAATTTTGAGGAGGCCCAATCTATTAATTTTGTCTTAATGATTAACACTCTACCTTTTTTTTTTCAATATATGAAGTTTATTGTCAAATTGGTTTCCATACAACACCCAGTGCTCATCCCAAAAGGTGCCCTCCTCAATACCCATCACCCACCCTCCCCTCCCTCCCACCCCCCATCAACCCTCAGTTTGTTCTCAGTTTTTAAGAGTCTCTTATCCTTTGGCTCTCTTCCACTCTAACCTCTTTTTTTTTTTCCTTCCCCTCCCCCATGGGTTTCTGTTAAGTTTCTCAAGATCCACATAAGAGTGAAAACATATGGTATCTGTCTTTCTCTGTATGGCTTATTGCACTTAGCATCACACTCTCCAGTTCCATCCACGTTGCTACAAAGGGCCATATTTCGTTCTTTCTCATTGCCATGTAGTACTCCATTGTGTATATAAACCACAATTTCTTTATCCATTCATCAGTTGATGGACATTTAGGCTCTTTCCATAATTTGGCTATTGTTGAGAGTGCTGCTATAAACATTGGGGTACAAGTGCCCCTATGCATCAGTACTCCTGTATCCCTTGGGTAAATTCCTAGCAGTGCTACTGCTGGGTCACAGGGTAGGTCTATTTTAAATTATTTGAAGAACCTCCACACTGTTTTCCAGAGTGGCTGCACCAGTTTGCATTCCCACCAACAGTGCAAGAAGGTTCCCGTTTCTCCACATCCTCTCCAGCATCTATAGTTTCCTGATTTGTTCATTTTGTCCACTCTGACTGGAGTGAGGTGATATCGGAGTGTGGTTTTGACTTGTATTTCCCTGATGAGGAGCAACGTTGAGCATCTTTTCATGTGCCTGCTGGCCATCCGGATGTCTTCTTTAGAGAAGTGTCTATTCATGTTTTCTGCCCATTTCTTCACTGAATTATTTGTTTTTCGGGTGTGGAGTTTGGTGAGCTCTTTATAGATTTTGGATACTAGCCCTTTGTCCAATATGTCATTTGCAAATATCTTTTCCCATTCCGTTGGTTGCCTTTTAGTTTTGTTGGTTGTTTCCTTTGCTGTGCAGAAGCTTTTTATCTTCACGTAGTTCATTTTTGCTTTTAATTCCCTTGCCTTTGGGGATGTGTCAAGTAAGAAATTGCTACAGCTGAGGTCAGAGAGGTCTTTTCCTGCTTTCTCCTCTAGGGTTTGGATGCTTTCCTGTCTCACCTCATTCAGGTTCTTTATCCATTTTGAGTTTATTTTTGTGAATGGTGTGAGAAAGTGGTCTAGTTTCAATCTTCTGCATGTTGCTGTCCAGTTCTCCCAGCACCATTTGTTAAAGAGACTGTCTTTTTTCCATTGGATATTCTTTCCTGCTTTGTCAAAGATTAGTTGGCCATACTTTCGTGGGTCTAGTTCTGGGGTTTCTATTCTATTCCATTGGTCTATGTGTCTGTTTTTGTGCCAATACCATGCTTTCTTGATGATGACAGGTTTGTAGTCGAGGCTAAAGTCTGGGATTGTGATGCCTCCTGCTTTGGTCTTCTTCTTCAAAATTACTTTGGCTATTCGGGGCCTTTTGTGGGTTCCATATGTATTTTAGGATTGCTTGTTCTAGTTTCGAGAAGAATGCTGGTGCAATTTTGATTGGGATTGCATTGAATGTGTAGGTAGCTTTGGGTAGCATTGACATTTTGACAATATTTATTCTTCCAATTCATGAGCATGGAATGTTTTTCCATTTCTTTATAGCTTCTTCAATTTCCTTCATAAACTTTCTATAGTTTTCAGCATACAGGTCTTTTACATTTTTGGTTAGATTTATTCCTAGGTATTTTATGCTTCTTGGTGCAATTGTGAATGGGATCCATTTATTTGTCTTTCTGTTGCTTCATTATTAGTGTATAAGAATGCAACTGATTTCTGTACACTGATTTTGTATCCTGCAACTTTGCTAAATTCATGTATCAGTTCTAGCAGACTTCTGGTGGAGTCTATCGGATTTTCCACGTATAATATCATGTCATCTGCAAAAAGCGAAAGCTTGACTTCATCTTTGCCAATTTTGATGCCTTTGATTTCCTTTTGTTGTCTGATTGCTGATGCTAGAACTTCCAACACTATGTTAAACAACAGCGGTGAGAGTGGACATACCTATCGTGTTCCTGATCTCAGGGGAAAAGCTCTCAGTTTTTCCCTATTGAGGATGATGTTAGCTCTTGGCTTTTCATAAATGGCTTTTATGATCTTTAAGTATGTTCCTTCTATCCCGACTTTCTCGAGAGTTTTTATTAAGAGAGGTTGCTGAATTTTGTCAAAGGCCTCTTCTGCATCGATTGACAGGATCATATGGTTCTTATCCTTTCTTTTATTAATGTGATGTATCACGTTGATTGATTTGCGAATGTTGAACCAGCCCTGCATCCCAGGAATTAATCCCACTTGATCATGGTGAATAATTCTTTTTATATGTTGTTGAATTCGATTTGCTAGTATCTTATTGAGAATTTTTGCACCCATATTCATCAGTGATATTGGCCTGTAGTTCTCTTTTTTTACTGGGTCTCTGTCTGGTTTAGGAATCAAAGTAATACTGGCTTTATAGAATGAGTCTGGAAGTTTTCCTTCCCTTTCTATTTTTTGGAATAGCTTGAGAAGGACGGGTATTACCTCTGCTTTAAACGTCTGGTAGAACTCCCCTGGGAAGCCATCTGGTCCTGGACTCTTATTTGTTGGGAGATTTTTGATGACTGATTCAATGTCTTCGCTGGTTATGGGTCTGTTCAAGCTTTCTATTTCCTCCTGATTGAGTTTTGGAAGCGTGATTAACACTCTATCTTAAGGTAATGACAGTATTTTCCTACTATCTTCTTCAAAGAGTTTTAGGACTCTTGAGTTTCACCTTTGCATATAGGACCATCTCAAATGAATGTTCATATATGGAATGAGAATTGGATTGCAGTTCATTTCCAACTGTCCCAGCAACATCTGTTAAAAATTACTTGGCTATTCCTTTAGAACTGACTTGGTACCTTGATCAAAACTCAATTTGCCATATGTGTATGTGTCTATTTCTGGAACTCCAGGTCTTTCCCATTGAACTATTATCTAACATAGTGCCAAAGTACATAGTCTCGACTGTCATGGCTTTTTAAAATGTTAAAATCAGGTAGCGTAACTTTCTGGAATTATTTTTTCAGTGTTATTTTGGCTATTTTAGATACTTTGCATCCCATATAGAACCAGTTTATTAATTTCTTCCAAAAAATTAGTCTGCTGGAATTTTGACAATGTTTTGAATGTTTATCAATTTATGGAAAATGAACAATATTGTTTCTACACATCCAAAAACATGTAGTATGTTTCCATTGAAGTAAATATTCTTTTTTTGATATTTTTTTGAATGTTTAATTTTGAGAGAGAGAGAGAGAGAGAGAGAGAGAGAGAGAGAATGAGCAGGGAAAGGACAGCAAGAGAGGGAGACACAGAACTGGAAGCAGGCTCCAGGCTCTAAGCCATCAGCACAGAGCCTGATGTGGGGTTCAACTCATGACCTGTGAGATCATGACCTGAGCTGAAGTCAGACGCTCAACTGACTGAGCCACCCAGGCACCTCTGAAGTAAATATTCTTTAGTTTCACTCAGCAACGTCTTCTAACTTCATTGAAGAGCACTTTTCCGTGTTTTGTAAATTTCCATGTATTTGATGCTTTTAATGTTACAATAAATTCAATTTTTACTTCAATGTTATTATCAATTTTATAGACTCAATATGTATCAATTTATATCATTTATACAGAAATGTAATTGATTATTATATAATGATTTTTATCCTGAAAAATGAGGCCTTCTTAACAATTTGACCTTTCTGCTGATATAGAATGTCCTTCTTTATCTCTGGTAATTTTCTTTGTCTTTAACCATTAAGGCATTAACTTTTTATATTTAACATTTACATGGTAAATACATTCATTCATTCCCTTTCACTTATAATACATCTTTGTTTTCTGTAGGCAGCTTATGGTTGGGTTTTACTTTTTAATCTAGTCTACAAATCTCTTTTAAGTGAAACATTTGGTCAATTTATATGTAATAACACTATTAATATTGTGCTTTAATTTCCCCAACTAGTATTTGTTTTCTATTTATTCCATTTGTTCTTTACCTCCATGCAACTCTTTTCCTGCCATTTTGGAGGAGAAGTGGATATTACTGAGAATTTTATTTTGCTTCACGTACTGATAGTTCAGCTATACATTTTATGTGTAGTTTTAATAGTGGATCTAAATATAACATGCATCTTTAAGTTATATTTTTCATTCATATAATAGTATACAACTCATAAAGAGTATAAAAATTGTATAGTAGTATTCCATGTACCTCTCACCCCATCACTTTTTCTGCTTTATTTTAATATATGTTAAAAACCTCACAATACATTGTTATTATTTTTGCATTAAACACTTGGTCTTTTAAAGAAAGAAATACACACAAGTATAACATAAAAGGATTAAAAAAAAAGGTCTTGAGTTCCATTTATTATTATTTGCTTCAGCCTTAAGAATTTCTTTCTGCATTTCACTGGTGAAGGTCCCCTAGAGATAAATTATTTCAGCTTTTTCCCACTTGAAAATACATATGTTGTCTTCCTTTTTTGAAGGATATTTTTGCAAGATACAAAATGCTAGGTTGACAGGTCTATTGTGTTCATTCAGCTCTTTTAAGAGGTCTTTCCTTTGTCTTATGGCTTCAACTATTTCTGTTGAGAACTTAACCATCCTCTCTACTGATGTTCAATTACACACGTGTCTTTTTTCCTGTGGCAACTTTTAAGCACTGCTTTTTATTTTTTTTAGTAACTGACTGCAATGTGGTTTTCTTTGTATTTTTCCTGCTTAAATTTGCTAATTCGTTTGTATCTTTCATCAATTTTACAAAGTTCTTAACTATTATTTCATCAAATAATACTTCCATCCCATTTTCCTCTTCCTCTTCTTCTTGAACGATTTGTTATTTTCCCACAGATCTCAGATGGTCTTTGCTTTTCTTTTTTACTGTTTTATGAATTTAGGTATTCTCTATTGACTATTTCAAGTTTATTGGAATCTTCCTCTACTGTGTGTAATCTGGTCTCAAGTGTAGCTAATGAATTCTTCCTGATGTTACACTTTTCTTTTCCAGCATTTCTTTTTAGTTTGATTTTAAAAACAGTTTTCGTATTTCTGCCAGCATCTCCCATTTCTTTGTGGATGTTGTGCACCATTTCTACTATGTCTTTTATCATTTTATATCATATATATTTTAAAGCCACATTTGGTTCATCTCTAGACCCGTTTCTATTGACTATTTCATCTCTTGACCATTGATGCCATTTTCCTACCTTGTTGTGTATCTTGCAACCTTTAAAGATAGGCCAGACATTATATACCAGAAAACACAAGAATCTAAAACAAGTCATATTTACTTTCAGAAGGTGCAGGCTCCTTTCTTGGTCAGTCTACTGGAGGTGGGCTGGGCAAGCTTATTGGGTCTGGACTTCACTGCTGCTTTAGTTTGATTCAGTCCATCACTGGCTCTAACTATTTTGAGGGTGGGATTACCAATTTCTTATCAACAGGACCTGAGATCTGAGCACTGACAGTTTTCCACAGATATGTCTGTGTCGCACAGCCAAGCCACCAGCTGTCAGATCTGTTGCAAGTAACACCCTATCTTACTGCCCAGTTACAAGATGTGGGGGATTCCTCTGTAGAGTCTCTTTCCTTTCTAGTCTTACCACCGACGGACTTGTGTACCTCAGGAGATATTTTGCAATCCTTCCCCCACCTTCTTCCAGTCTTGCAGATGGACTTACACTTATGATGGGCCTCTGGGACTCAGACTGGTTCTTTTAGCTCTTCAACTTACAGTCAACTTTTGATAAGTAAAGCCTGGATCTCTTGGGCAGAGAGGGCATTCTTCGAGCTCTCCTGCGAGGCCAACTGTCGAATGTAAAAGTCTAGATTGCCTCATGAGGTTTATTTTATTTGTTTAACTAAAATTTTTATGCTAATAGGATACGCCTCAGAGTCATCATTCAGAGATAACATCACATTAGTACTTCAGAAGATGTCTGTTTTTAAAAATCATGCGATCCATACAATGATGGTTTGACAGTACATAAGCCAGCTGACACTAGTTTTATTAGGTGAAGAATTATTAAAATATCATTATTTTAAACACTCTCTATTGCTTAGGAAGTTTTTTGGTCTAGTGGAACCCTGCCACAAGGTGATTCCTGATTATATTCTCTGCTTCCTCATCACTTACTAAGGAAGCTTGGAAGGGCCATGTGACTTCATTGCTTCAATTTTCTCCGTCTGTTCATTATCCACTCCCGGAAGAAATGTGAGCATTAACACGTCTCTAAAGTATCCTGAAAACTTTCAGAAAGGAACTATGTAAATCTAGGCAGTCGTTTCCATAAATATTTTCTCTGTTAAACATTATTTTTGTAACTAAAAAAATTATAATAGTCTTTTCAATTGTATAGTATTCATGACCCTGCAGATGAGAACAAGCCAATGATTCATGGATCTAGTGTCTCCATTTCTAAACAAAACACTAATAAAATACAAAACTGGCTCACTTTAATTTTAAACTATAATGGTATCTACACAAGGGACCCTGCATACAGCTTTTAAAATCTTGGAAGGAAAAAGAGAATTTACAGAAGCCGGCGAGATATGATTAGTCCACTCGAAACAATGGTAGTCCATGGAATCCCATGCGTGATTTTGCTCCCATGATAACTCACAGGAAAATGAAAATGAAGTGTGCCTGGTGGTCTTGGTAAGGGCTCTGTTCCCTGTGAGGACAAAATTATTAGCGTGTTTGTCACCCAGCACAGCAGGACCCTTGAGAAGGCTTTTTTTTTTTTTTTGACAATGTTCCACAGAGAAAAATGAGGCTACAGATAGGCATATCTATTATTGAAGCACCTAAGAATGCTACTTTAGAATCAGGACATAGAGAACACGGTAGAAGGGAAATTAAATTTCTAAAGAGTGTTCATCATTCCTTCTATCAAGGCCCACATTCTGCAGGGGCTACTTGAACATTCTATGATATGCAGACAGAATAGTAACCCAACCTAAAAATCAGTGCCTGTGCCATGTGGTAGCTCACCAGAGTGTCTGTCCTCATCTTGGGGGCATTTTACTAATCTCTGTCAATAGAGAGGCTGCTTTTGAATTTCGCTGTGCAGTAGTTTAAGGAGAAATAAGTCTAGTTTTTTTGGTTTTTTCTTAATTTTTTTTTTCAACGTTTATTTATTTTTGGGACAGAGAGAGACAGAGCATGAACGGGGGAGGGGCAGAGAGAGAGGGAGACACAGACTCGGAAACAGGCTCCAGGCTCCGAGCCATCAGCCCAGAGCCCGACGCGGGGCTCGAACTCACGGACCGCGAGATCGTGACCTGGCTGAAGTCGGACGCTTAACCGACTGCGCCACCCAGGCGCCCCAAGTCTAGTTTTTAAAGTTCTTAAAATATTTTAATATTTATATAATATTATAATTATAATATAATATATATTATATATATTATATATTATATTATAATTATAATATATTATATTATATATATTATAATTATAATAATTATAATTATAATATTATAATATAATATATAATATATATTATAATATTTAATTATAATATAATATATAATATATATTATAATTATAGTAATTATAATATATTTCTATATTTCTATAATTATAATTATAATTATTATAATTAATATATAATATATTATATATTATATATTATATTATAATATATTATGCATTATATATATTTATATTATAATATATATAATTATATATTATATATATTATAATTATATTATATATATTATATATATTATATTATATATATTATATATATTATATTATATAATTATAATAATTATAATATATTTCTATATTTCTATAATTATAATTATAATTATAATAATTAATATATAACATATAATATTATATATTATATTATAATTATAATATATAATTATTATAATATAATAATATAATATATTAAATATTTTAATATTTAATATTAAAATATTTTAATGCTAGAGGGACCTTAATGTTCTGTTATTTCATAAGAAAAATTATTTACATTCGCCGATAAATATTGCACTAGATCAGAGGTCTCCAAACTGTTACAGTATATACCTATTAGGAAAATGAAGTTGGGACGCCTGGGCAGCTCAGTCGGTTAAGCACCGGACTTCAGCTCAGGCCAAGATCTCACAGTTCATGAGTTCAAGCCCCACATCAGGCTCTGTGCTGACAACGTGGAGCATGGAGCCTGCCTCGGATTCTGTGTCTCCGCCACTCTCTGCCCCTCTCCCACTCACACTCTTTCTCTCAAAAATAAATGAACATCAAAAGAGAGTGGGATGCCTAAAAGGAAAACGATGCTGAGAAAAATCTTGCAATACATGCATATTTATTTATTCATAAATTATATGCATGTAGTATCATTATTAACTCGTATCTAAAGGCAGAACATACATTTGAGATTACAGCCATTTCTAATAACGATATGCATAAAACCATATTTGAAACCGTCTTCTTAATAATTCCAATTTTGTTGGCTAAGTACTTGTCAGATCTTTTTACGGTTGATTTGTAGCATTTTTCCTTAAATGAATATTGGCGGCTGCTGAGCTCACTTGAAAAGCAACAGTGATACCTCTGCCAATGTCTAGTTGTTTGCTGGGGTCTGCATCACAATTGCAACTTCTACTCCATGGTTTTTCTGCCATAACCTCTTAAAGTCACTTGCCCTTTTTAATGAAGAATGGTCTCTCAACAAAGTGGGTGGTAGAACGCACGGACTTCTTAAACCCGGCACACAGAAACTACAATGAACATCTGTGCACCACGTGTGACACACGACAGTGTGACGTAGGAGCTAGGTAAGATGGTCTGGGTCACTTCACAAGCGCGGTGATTAGGAAATCAGGAAAAATTAATGTACTTCCTATTTTTAGACAGCAAAGAGGGGCATTATAATACTTTCTTCCTGTATTGCATCTGGTTCACCCACTGGGCCATGTGCCCCCAGTCTGGAGCCCACTGGCTGCCATGACTTACATCCGAAAATGGAAAAACAGAACATGACTAAAGGAAAGTGCGATTGTTAATTCCTCAATACGTTGTGCTCCGAGGACAAACCAAATTGAAAATCAAGACAAGATGACAACACAGGTGAGGATCAAACTACATTAATTTCTAGTGATATTTATCTAAAGAGACAGGATGACTCCTTTCCTAGAAGAGAAGGAACCAGAGTAACATAGGAGAGGGAGAGGTGACTCTGGGAGAGGTAACTCAGCATGTGGGAGACTGAGGCGGCTGGCTGGGCAAACAGATAAAACTGAAGAGGAAGAATAAGGCAGTTGATGAGAGCAAATTTCGGTAAAAATGAGAACTAGAAATGCAGTGGCAATCAGGGGCACCTGAGCGGCTCAGTCGGTTAAGCGTCCGACTTCAGCTCAGGTCACGATCTCCCGGGTTCATGAGTTCGAGCCCCATGTCGGACTCTGTGCTGACAGCTCGGAGCCTGGAGCCCGCTTCGGATTCTGTGTCTCCCTCTGTCTGCCCCTCCACTGCTTGCACTCTGTCTCTCGCATTGTCTCAAAATAAATAAACATTAAAAAAAATTTTTTTTTGAAGAATTTCAGTGGAAATCAAACTAAGGAAGAAAAAATATATTTTAATTATGGATAGGCTTAAGAAGATGCTTTTGTTGTCATGATACAGTGGTAATAAAATAGAAGAGAGTTATTATCCCCCTGAGATACTGCCTTTAGCATTTTTATCACTGGTAAGATCAGCTCTTCATCTGCAGGTGCACTGAGTTACAAAGACTCAGGGATAGGACTTTCTCACTTCGTATCCTTGTCTCCATCTTATGAAACAAGTCCTCTCCTCCCCTGAAGCTCAGAGCCTCTTTATAAAAAATCTTTAAATTTAAATTTTTTATTTTTTTGAGGGACAGAGAGAGAGAACGTGTGTGCAAGCAAGGGAGGGGCAGTGACGGAGGGACAGAGAATCTCAAGTAGGCTCCATCCTGCCAGCACGGAGCCTGACACAGGGCTCGATCCCACGAACCATGAGATTGTAACCTGAGCCAAAATCAAGACTTGGATGCTTAGCAAACTTAAAGGGGCCCCTCATCCATTTTTTAAAGTAAGCTCCATGCCCAATGTGGGGCTTGAACTCACAACGGTGAGATCAAAGTCACATGCTCTACTGACTCAGCCAGCCAGCACCCCGCTCAGAGCCCCTTTCTGTGCCACTCTGGTCCTGTCCTTCCGGTCCCATTAAGACCCTAATTCTCAATTTCTGCCCGTCTGCCTGCCTTCTCAGGCATCTTCAACCTGGCCCACAGCTGTTACCCTGTGCCTACAAACACGTAGAGTTCTCTTTTCTGCTAGAAAATGTTCTCTTGACCCAGCTGCCCTCTCTAGATAACTGCTGTAATTTTTTTTTCCCTTTTGCTGCTGATCTGCTCAAATAAGCAGCCCTTATCTGCTGCCTCCATAGTCCCTGCCAGATCCTGGAACTGGGCTTCTGTTCTTACTAGTTTGCAGAAACGAACTCCACATTGTTCTCTGGCAATCGTGACTATGGCCTACTTATGTTTGATGCCTCCTTCCCTCTCACCTCCGGGCTACATCCCTAGCCCGGCCTTTTCCATTTCCTGCCCCGAATCCAGACTCCCTCTTTCCTCTCTGGGATCTTCACTGTACCTTTAAGACACCCTTCTGTTCACAACATTAACACTCCCCGCATTAAGCCACAGGATGTTTAATTCTTCATCCTTTCTTTGGACTTTCTCATGTTTTTCCCATCCCCATTTATCAAATCATTTGTTGCAGAAGAAAGGCCTGAATAAAAATTAGTTGAGTGAATAAATAAATGAAGGGACATGTATTCTATGCCCCGGCCAAGAAGCATCTTTACCGTTCTATCAAGTCCATAGTTACTTCCTATCTTTATGATGTTAATAAATTATAGCCATTTGGTTCGGGTGGGTCACCGAGTCACCCAGCTACTTAAATTCAGGTTAACTAGCCAGGAAACCATAAATTGCAGCATGTGATTCCCACCAGTACACAGCAGGGTTGAGTCGAGCCATTTCTCACGGTTGCATTCTCATGAAGACTACAGGGCAGCTATTCTCGAGGCACGTTTTCTTGCTCCAAATGGTTCTATGATTAAAGCACAGTGAACTACGGCAATGTTCATAAACGTACGCACTAGACAAGAGTTGCAACAAACAGGGTGGAATACTTAAAAGGCAAAAGTGCTAAAACAGAGGCATTGGGGGAGGATCTTGACTCGCATCTATTTCCACCTTTGATACATTTCAACCAGTTTTGTTCGTGGGTTGCCTGAAGCCTGGTGTGCGTTGAAGCCTTTCAATTAACTAGCTAATATATTTAAGCTTTTCTCTGAGAGTGACATTCACTACTTTCCCTTTGAAAGTGCTTGCCAATCGATACCAGTGGAGATGAGCTCAAAGTCACGAATATGGTGATTATGTGGCTTTTGTGCTTGCCTGATGAAGCTGCTTCCCTCCAAGGAACACTTGACATGCCTAAGGTTCCTATACTCCTTGCCATGCAATATCCCTGACTTTCGATTTGGTTGATTTCGTACCAAATGAAAATCACATACACCCTTCTGCTTCTCCCCCAGAGCTTATTATTGAAGTCAGTAACTTTAGCAGAATGTGGAATCTGTTGACAAGCCTTCCTTTCTGGTTA
This sequence comes from Prionailurus viverrinus, assembly GCF_022837055.1. Classification (NCBI taxonomy): domain Eukaryota; kingdom Metazoa; phylum Chordata; class Mammalia; order Carnivora; family Felidae; genus Prionailurus; species Prionailurus viverrinus. Next base: position 102,601,245 of record NC_062561.1, read on the forward strand.
GAGGCCCTTGCCAGCCAGTTTCCTTTTATGAAAAACTCAAGTTGCATGAAACAACAAAGTAAATAAATATAATACGTGACACAGCCTTATACAAACAACTATATAAGGTACCGTGTGATCCAACTTTAAAATCCTTTTCTGTTCAGGGAGCCTTGTAGAATTATTCTAACCATTACTGATGCCATTTGCCTCTGAAGCCTTACAGAAATTAAAATTTCGCACCGCATGGTACAGTGCATGTTCTGCTTTGTTTGTGACTGTCAATTGCCTGTCCGTCTTTAAGACTAGGGACCCTGTCATAATTTACATCTCCACCATATGGCACACTGGAAAAGGTGTAGTTGTGAACCAGCATTCACATATCTACTGAACAATTAATGTCGGCCAGGGGGTAAGGAGAAGTGTGAAAAATAGTCACCAAAATAGTGACAGAACATACTAGCCGGGAATTTCCAAACTGCAGGTAATACAGGCCCAAACTTTTTTTTAATGTGTATTTATTTTTGACAGAGAGAGAAAGAGGAAGAGAGTGATCAAGGGAGAGGGAGACAGAGACGGAGACAGAGGATCTGAAGCAGGCTCCACGCCGTCAGGACAGAGCCCGATGCGGGACCCGAACCCACAAACCGTGAGAGCGTGACCTGAGCCGAAGTCGGATGCTTAAATGACTCAGCCACCCAGGCTTGTTTTTATTCCTTCTTTCATTTAACTAGTATTTGTTCGGCGCCTACTATGTGCAGACATCACCCTAGATGCTTAGAACGTATCAGTGCACAATTTACAGCAAGACTCCCCCTCCTGGGGAGCTCGCTCTGAAGCACAGTGACGCACACATGATGTCATAAACATAATAAACCATTACAACATGTAACAGAAGACTATGGAGGAGAAAAGAGAAAAAACAGGGTCAACGGTACCAGAGAGAGTCAGTGGCAGGAGATGTCAGGTCTCTAGTAAAGACACGTGACAGGCTAGTGTCAGCGTGTTCTAGGCAGAGGTGGCAATCAGTGCAAAGCCCCCGAAGCGTACTCAAGTCTGAGATGTCAAGGCCAAGGCCAATGTGGCTAGAGCAGAGTCAGCAAGAGGGAGAAGAGTAGAGGCAGAGCAGAGAGAACTGATTAGGGGTGGGTGCGTGCACGGGTGCCCAGGTGGGTGGTACATCACCATGTGGGTTTGTTAGGTAATTAAAGAAATGAAATTTTAAGCCAAGAAATGAAGTTTTAGTCAGGTGAAATGGAAAGCCAATGCTAATGCAAGGTTCTGAGCAGAGGAATACAGAGTGTGACTTTCATTTTAAAAGATTCACCCTGCTTTCTTTATGTGAGGCAAAAATCAAAGCAGGGACACAAATGAACAGGCTACTGTAATAAAGTTGACAGGCGGGTGTGGCTTGAACCCTGGTGACAGTGGAATGCCACTTAGATCATAGGTTTAGAGTTTAGATTCTAGATATTCTTTTTTTTTTAATTTTTTAAAATGTTTTTTATTTATTTTTGAGACAGAGAGAGACAGAGCATGAACGGGGGAGGGGCAGAGAGAGAGGGAGACACAGAATCAGAAGCAGGCTGCAGGCTCTGAGCCATCAGCCCAGAGCCCGACGCGGGGCTCGAACTCACGGACCGCGAGATCGTGACCTGAGCCGAAGTCGGACGCTTAACCAACTGAGCCACCCAGGCGCCCCTAGATTCTAGATATTCTAAGAATATTCTGGAAAGCAGCATCAAGAAAATGTGTGGCTCAGTTGGTTAAGCGTCCAACTGTTGATCTCAGGTCAGGTCTTGATCTCACAGTCACGAGCGTAAGCCCACATCTGGGCTCTGCAATGGGCATGAAGCCTACTTAAAAAAAAAAAAAAAGGAAAATGCTCTGATAGATACACTTGGGGTTGGAGAAAAGGAAGGAGACAAGGATTAACATCAAGAATTTTGGCTGGAGCAGGTGGAAGGCTGCAGGCTCCACATAACTAACAACGGGGACCCCTCAGGTAGAACCAATAGCAGAGGAAAGGTTTGCAGCTCCATTCGGGGCATGTTAAATTAAACACTTCTAATATATATCTGAACAGACATCGCGTAAGGAATTAGATACACAAGTCTGAAGTCTGGATCTAAGATGTGAGCTGGAGCACGGTTATGGTGTTAAACCAGAGTGGCCAAGAGCAACCCACTCTCTGACTGCAAAGTAGTTCGACAGTATATGACAGCTCAGTGTCCACACTCATTTGTGTGAAATCATCCAGGTTCTGATGAGGAGAGACAGCTCGTAGATCGGATTTCATCACCTTCTACTTGTATTGTGAATAACTGCTAAAGAGAAAAATCTACGTCTTAACCGACCCTCCACTCTCCAAGTTGCATTTTCTCCAAAGCAATGGGTACTATAAAATGAAGCATCATAGAAAGATACTTCGCTAAAAATGTAAGTGGTAGGTCCTATGAGAGTAACTTAGATGAAAAACCACCATCCATCACTCCTTTACGGGTGTTCTTGAGCAATGGTCAAAAGTCTGCTTTCCTGATTGTGTACCAGTATCTTACTTGCACAGAGATCAGATTTTCCTGTAAGTATGTATGTGTGTGTATGTGTGTACACATATATGTGCATGTATATATGTTATACACCTACAACATGTATGTTTTGGATGCCAGTGTATTACCACGGGATCAATTTCACTGATACAACAGTAAAATGAATGAGTCAAAGTAAAACACTGCTCCTGTTCACAGTTATGGAAATAAAAGTTAGGGATGCCTTTTCCCAAGAGTGATTTTCTACTTTTTTTCTTATGTTTCTTTATTTTGGAGAGAGAGAGAGAAAAAAAGACAGTGTGAGCAGCGGGGGGGCAGAGAGAAAAGGGAGACACAGAATCCGAAGCAGGCTCCAGGCTCCGAGCTGTCAGCACAGAGCCCGACGCGGGGCTCGAACCCACGAACCTCGAGATCATGACCTAAGCCAGAGTCGGACACTTAACTGACTGAGCCATCCAGGTGCCCCCCAAGAGTGATTTTCTAAAACGTACATGTTCACTTCACCAGGTCAAGATGGTAGTGTTCAACTGAAGCCAGTATACAGTTATGCCAATTTTAAGTACCTGTAATCTTCCAGAGTTATACAAACCAACCCCTTCTCTTTGTCAAAAGTTCTATCTCTACAGCACAGGAAGTCTGAACCCAAATTTATCTTTAAATAATTAGGAGCTGTAGAAAATGTTCCTAAATAACACATGATAGAGCAACAAATCTTTACTGTCCTGGGATGCCAAAACAAAACAAACCAAACCAAAACAAAACAAAACAAAACACAGGAAACTACCGTCACTTTTTCATAAAAACAACACGAGGAGTCATAGGCAAGATTTGGTGATATGCTAAAGGTGTTTGCTGGGAAGCCAACCTAGTATTTTAAGAGAAGCACCCTGAAAATCTCCTCATGTGCTCGTTCAGTCTAAGACCTATGAAATTTCTCTGCATTGTAGATTCCCCCTCTGGAAAATTAAAATAGTAACAACATTTTCCCTGAAAAGTGGTAGTGAAAACAGATTATATTCAAGACCCCGGTAAAATATACTTACCTAAAATGCCATACAATGCCAAGGTATGAACTATTTTCTCAATTATAATAATTTCCAAATACTAATTTAATATTCAACAGAAATAATACTCAATTCTGTATCAGGAAATCCCGATAAATGCGCCATCAATAATTCCATTACATGTATATATCACCTGACTCTGCAAAACTCGACACAAACATATACATGAAAGTCTTTACTCGTGGCGACATAAAAGCTGTTTTATGACGAACTCATTGGCCTTCAGCCACCTAATTTTGCAGAGCACGTATTTTAAGAGGACGAGGCACAAGAATTTCAAAATATATAACCTTAACTGAGCTAATGTGGGTGCTGACAGGAAAACCTTAGACTATAATTATTCTAACAATAGCATCAGGTTACAAACCCCCTCACCACGTGGGGTCAAAAGCTTCCCCTAGAAAGGCAAAGGTTTCTCAGTGAACACTAGGCAACATGGCTCATAAAAAATTCATTATATTGCCCTTCTCTTCCTGTGGTAAGACAGATGTAAAATCAGCAATTTTCCCTGTAGATCTTTCTCACGGCACTGAGAAAATGAACTTGGAAACACACACACACACACACACACACACACACACACACACACACTGACAGAATGTGTTAGTCTGATGAGAGAGTTGTAGGTAAAGCACGTCACAAGCCACAGATCAAAGGGGCCACGCGTTCGATGGCGGCCTCTTAAGGCAAAGGACCGCCATATGCCTGTGCTGGGACCCGCCACTCAGACAGTTATGGGAAAGGCGGTGGAATGTGGAACATGGAGAGAATAGGCCTATAATTATTCACAAAACTTCAGGAAATAAACATTCACTTTCAAAAAATTGTTTTCAGCTGCTTTAAAGCCAAGTGACAGCTAAATTACAGTTCGGGGAAAGAAAAGTTTCCATTTTCTAATTTGATGCATTTTGTTGCATCGTACTACATTATCCAGAGTCAGGACTGCCACATCCTGTCAGGCTTCAAACCACAGGCTGAAAGCCCCACGCAGCTGAAAGAGCCGTTTGTCCAGCCACACAGTGTGCTAAGTGTTCTGGGAGAAAAGTGTGTGGGGACTCGGGGCGATTCTTTTGGTTCACATTCCTCGGATTTCCACAAGTGCTTTTTGGCCGTACATGCTGTGGCTGCTCCCTCAGCTTCTTCTTTGTGCCAAGCTGGGATATGTTTATGGAAACTCCGCAGGCCCTGCCAGGGAACAGCCCCAGACTCACATTCTCCCATGGCTTGGCCAGGAAAGGAGGATGGGGAGGTGGGAAGAAGAAATCGTGGGAATCGGCACGGCGAGCCGGCCGGCAGCTGTCAGGAAAATGAAAAAGGGGCCCGTATCTGACGGCGTAAGAAGGAAGAAAGGAAATTAAGTTTTTATTAAAAGAGATAACAGAAATGCTATCAGCCGGGCAGTTTCCTATGGCCCGCTGAGCCCAGTGATGAGGATCCCCCGGTCTACAAATGATGGACCGTCACTAACGGTCGGTGGACATACACTACGAGACTCCTCAAAGCTCTGTTCTACCTCAGACTTTACGCTCATTAAACATTTAAGACACTCGAGCCAATTCGATATGAAAAAACTAAAAATCCTATACACTTTCCTTAATCTGAGACACTGAGCTAGGTTTTTCCACCATAAAGCCTGGGCCACGATCAATCAGAAATATGTATTCAAAAGGGGAAATACTTAACAATTTTACACACTGAAGAATGAAGGCAAAAGTTCTGGCCGGGATGCAGGTTCATCACAAGAAATTCAAGGTAACACTCCCTGATTCCTTCTTATTAAGATCTTACAGTTCTGTTTATCACGATTGTGAGCAACTTCAAAAACAAAACACGTTTTTAAAATTACACATCAGGGGCGCATGGGTGGCTCAGTTGGTCTGACTCTTCGTTTCGGTTCAGGTCACCATCTCATGGTTTGTGAGTTCAAGCCCTGTATCTGTCAGTGCTGAGCCTGCTTGGGATTCTGTCTCTGTCTCTCTCTCTCAAAAATAAACAAACATTTTTTTTAAAGGAATTAATCATCTCTCCCTTTATATTGATGCATTTGCCTGTCAAAGTTTGCTACACATTCAACTAATGATATGGCAATTTTTTTTTACCTCAAATGACATACATACATGTCTTGAAAACCTTTTACCTTTTTAAAATTGTGAATGGCCTAAATGATTTAGGACAGATAAAAAAAACAAAAACAAAACAAAACAAAAAACCTAAAAAAGATCCAAAAGCAGCAGATGACTTGCTCCAAATGAGGTAGACATCTTTACTCACACAAATTAAAGGTGTTCATATGTACCTGCTTCTTTTAAAAATTGTTTTCAATGTTTGTTTATTTTTGAGATAGAGAGACAGTGAGAGTGGGAGAGAGACAGAGAGAACGAGAGGGAGACTCAGAATCTGAAGCAGGCTCCAGGCTCAGAGCTGTCGGCACAGAGCCTGACATTGGGTTCAAACCCACAAACCGTGAGACATGTCCTAAGCTGCAGTTGGACACTTAACCAACTGAGCCACCCAGGTGCCCCCATATGTACCTGCTTTCTCAGGGCACTGAAATGAGAATAACCAAGAGGTCCCAAATAATGTCTCGTCACGTTTACCCATTTTAGTATGTACAATTCTTGGGTTGCGATGAAAATAAATCTTTTTTTCTAAAAAGGTTTTCAAATTCAGTTATTACCAGTGAGCGGTGTTTGGTTTGTCACATGATTCACAGTGGTGAACGCTTCACTACTGGTGAAGTGCAAGATCAACAGACTTCAATGCACTCACTGGATTGGGGAGCTCCCATTTTCAACTTAATGGGTTATTTTGGTGTGGAAAGGGCTGAAACTTGAGTGACCAATGAGAAAACAATTGTCTGGGGCATGAGTGCTGTGTTGTGTGACTTTGGATTTTAAATAAAGTTATTTTTACAGAACCAAAAAAAACCTATACTCTCTGTCTAATCATTCTAGTTCACGAAATCATGCTAATTTTTGAATTCATTTTAAAAATTCTAAGAAAGAAATGCAACTTAAATAACATTTAAATTACATTTAAAATCTTTGGGGGAACAAAAAGAATGATATTAATAAACAAATTTAGTTACTACATGTGTATTCTTCATCGGAATAAGGAGTTAAAAACAAGACTGTCCCAGAATATGTGTAGCTCAGTTTATATATTCAAGAGGAAACCAAAGACAGTGAATTATTAAAATCTCTGAAGAAAGAAAATGAATTTTGGAAACGTGAGACATTTAAATAAGTTTCAGTAAGATGTCTCATTAAGATGGCTCTGTAAGTTCACACTTAAACACATAACCTCTTTTCCAAAAAATAAATCAATGACAGATAAAATCAATTAGAAATCAGTCACCTCAAAAAACAATATAAACATTTCCATGTACTCAAATTAGAGAAATACAAAGGAGCAGTAGAGCTGAAACTCCATGCTCTCTGGGTTCTGGGACAGGTTGGCCAGAATTGTGGCTCCATCAAGGGTAACAGGTCTAGAAACAGAGATGGCAGGCAGCAGCCAACCTTAATATCTAAAGTGAATTTGAAGTAAGGACTCTCTCCAAACACATCACGAAAAGAGGCCAAAGAAAAATCCCTGTTGACAACCAAGAAAACCAACAACTAAAACAATGGTTCATTATAAACAATTAATCTGGTAGGAGCTTGGTGGGCAGTCATTAAAATGACTTATAATGTTCGGTTCATCTTTTGCGATGTGCAAAAGGGATTATAAAATAAAACGTGGAAAAATAAAGAATGAAAAAAGTGGGTATGTAAAAAGCTTATTAGAAACTTTAGGAATGAAAAAAATGAACAGAAAAGTCTCAATAAACTGTATAACTGCTGAAATAATCACCAAGGCAGAACTAGACAATTTTAAGAACTGATGAATTCACTTCAAGTGCATTACAGAGAAAGAAAGAAAATGAAGAGCAGGTAAGAGCCAGAGGATAATCTGAGAGACTCTAATGTAATTCCAAACTGATTTAAAAAAAAAAAAAAGGAAGGAATAACAGATGAACAATATTTGAAGATAAATAGCTGAATAACTGAAGAAATCCATAAATTTTTATACTACAAACGTATTCTGAATGCCAGAAAAAGATACATAAGAATAAATTCCACATCTAGAAACACATTGCAAAATTGCAGAATATAAAGGAAAAAAGAAAAATCTTAATCTACCAAAGAGAAAAGACTGCATATGTACTAGGAATAATTCTAAGTCTGGGAAAATCTTTAGGCAGCAAGAGTTGAGGCTAGAAGACCATCTAATAATATTCAATACTATCTTCAAAGTGCGGAGAGAAAGTAACTAGTAACCTAAAATTTTATACCCAGCTAACCTATCACTTAAGAAAAATAGAAAGAATAATAATAATAACAACAAGAACAACAGCTAACTTAAGAGAGTATAAAGCATGTATTTTAGCAAGAAGAAAAATAAAGTGAAAAATTAATGGATATAAAATAATGTTAAAGAGAAACTGATTAAAAATGCATCAGTAAATTTAATTAGTTACAGCTGAAATGACAACTACTTTTAAAATGTAAAACTAAGCTCTAAGTTGTAAAACTAAGATAAGAAATGATAAGAATAAATAAATTACAAAAATACATACTTATTTATTATTATCCATAGAGAGTATAAATATCTCCAGTAAAAAATCCTAAATATTTCACATTTCTGGGTGCTATGCTGCAAACACCCCATGTTCACACTCCCTCAAGATCTCTACACTTGTTCTTCTCCTTGTTTGGAAATACATCCCCTTAAATTTTCTCTTGGCTTTTGTCTCTCACTTTCATTCAAGCCTCTGCTCAAATACTGACTTTTCAGAAGTTAGAGGTCAGAGAGAAGGTGACAAATCTACTTGAAATAGACCTTCTTTTATTTGTCGCCACAGGAAACTATACCCTCTTAGATGTAAGCCTCATACAGACATTGAGCTAATGCTTGCGGAGTAAAAGAAGGGATGAAAGAAAAAGAACTAAAATAATGGCAGCAGTGCCATTAGCAACTAAATACTTTCTGAAGTGTTTCTTTTTTTAAAATTTTTAAATTTTTTTTAAATTTTATTTTTGACAGAGAGAGTGAGACAGAGTGTGAGCGGGAGAGGGCCAGAGAGAGGGAGACACAGAATCGGAAGCAGGCTCCAGGCTCTGAGCTGTCAGCATAGAGCCCGATGTGGGGCCTGAACCACAAACCGTGAAAACATGACCTGAGCTGAAGTCAGACACCCAACCGACTGAGCCACCCAGGTGCCTCTGAAGTGTTTCTTAATAGGAATGTAAACTAAAAAAAATATTTGAGTAGCCTTTGGAAATGTGATTTTAAGTACTGTGATATCACTAACTATCGGGAAAAGCAATAGACAATGTTTACACAGCGAAATCAAGCTGCATTCCATACATTATCTCACTGAATCCTCCTAACAGTGTAACCTACGGAAAAAAACTGAAACTTACAAAGTTAAGGCCAGTAGTTCAAAGCTATTGAGGTAGTGAGTAGTAAAATCAACATAGTAACAGAGACCTCTTTGACTCTAACTTCAGTGCCTTTTGTACCACACAGATCTTCCTACTCAAATGCCTCCAGAGTACCTATTTTGTGAGAGGTAAAATGTCTAACTATAGGCCATCCTTATTTCCGAAGCATTATTACACCTTGCAAGCTCTCTGCATCACAGAGGAGGAACTACATTTCCCAGAATTCCCTTCCCTCCACGATTCCAACTTAGTGGTTTTTACACGAGAGCAAGCGAGTGGGAGATGGAAGGATGGGCATGGTTCTCCTGAAACACTGGCAACCAGAAATATGGACAGTGATGACATTCACAGCAGCTTAGCAGGGAGTTATTGAGAACCAACAGCTTTATAACTTCAGGCTGATATCAGAGATCATTCTTCTGATCTTTGCTTCTCAGGTTCTTCCAAAGCAAGCCTCCAACTGTTATATTAAAACCCTTTAGGGGCACCTGGGTGGCTCAGTTGGTTAAGCATCTGAATTCGACTCAGGTCATGATCTCACAGCTCATGAGTTCAAGCCCTGAGTCCGGCTCTGTGCTGACAGCTCAGAGCCTGGAGCCTGCTTCAGATTCTGTGTCTCCCTCTCTCTCTCTCCCCCTTCTTGGCTCATGCTCTGTCTCTCTCTCAAAAATAAATATAAAAAAAAAACTTTTAGGGGTACCTGTGGGTTCAGTTGGTTGAGCATCCGACTCTTGATTTCGGCTCAGGTCATGATCCCAGGGTCATGGGATCGAGCCCCATGTCGAGCCTTGTGTAGAGTTCTGTGCTAAGTATGAAGCCTGCTTGGGATTCTCTCTTCCCCTCTCTCTGCCCCTCATCCTGACTCTCACTCTCTCTCTCAAAAACAACAAAAAATCCTTTATACCTGAGACACAAAGAGTAGGTTCTGAGTTCTTCACCAAATCCCGAATATGTGCATTTTGCATGTGATATTTTTATTTCATCACAACCTCTCTTAATCTTGTACCAGATGCAAAAAAATGGAGGCAAAAAAAGTTGTTGCTCTAGATCACAATCTACGACCAGGGGTTGATCCCTCATGCCTATGCTGATTCTGCTTCAAGTGGAGGAGTGTTTGAGGAAAAATGCAGAGGCAGTTGGGCTAAGTGAGAAACAAGGTCACAATCTCCCAGCAATATCATTAACAGTGTGTGGGTACAGAAGCATGAGATGATGGCAAATGTACTGACCAGCCATGTACTAAAATATCAAGGGAATGAGAAAATGACAACTCTGGTTTATCCCTCAGTGACCCAAGTTGGTGCTCGAGAAAGTCATAGTTTCATTGGGCAACTGTTTAGCCCTCTGCACAAATCAGGATGAAAAATGTTGCCTCTTGTGTTAGACACTGTAAATTAGCTATTTCATTATGTTTTACTTTCATATTTTTAAAGGTCTCCCAATCATTTTTTATTGCCCATTCAATTACAATAAACCCTTAGTGGGTAAATAATCCTTCTTCTGAAAGGTATTTATAGCAACATGTTCTTTTCTGGGCTTACCCAGACAAAACAGTGGTTTTTACTAAAAGTCCTTGGTCACTCAGTCAAATGCATCGTTCAGCCCACAGTGCTGAGTGACTGTGCAGAGAAGCCGGCCTCATACATAAGATCAATAATAACTCTAATGTACTCTGTACAGGCAAGATTGGGTACTTCCTTCATGAAAGACTGAAAGACTGTAAAAAGAATAGCGTTGCTGTTAGCCAGCACTTTTATTCTTGTTTTACAAGCAATATGCAATTTAATTTGGATTTAACTTCCCCATTCAGTAATCTGTAGTTCTTTTAGAATGCCAATATGAAGGAAATGGCAAATCAGAAGAGTCTGGTAAATGTGCATTTTAAACATAAGGCAGGCGTTATTAGATCCACCATGTGTCCAATCTTTGTTCTTGGTTCATCGGGCCACGATTCATGTCAAATCATTTGTCTTATTTTTATTTCAAGACTACAACTGATACGTGATGCAGCTTAGCAGTTAGAGAAAATGATTAATAGGCCTCCTTAGCTTCTGATGAATGGTTGCTAATATAAAAATAGAGCAAAATCAACAACTACCACAGCATATACAAATAGTGATCCAGAAATGTAAGCGCAATCCTGCGCCTGTTTCTGGGAAAGAGGGCAACAATTTGATGAGAATCTGTATTTTCCTGCCTGGGGCTTCTGATTTACAAGTCAATTTCTATTCTTAATTTATTTTCTGATAAGGCAGGAGATCAGTACTATATTTTAACCAGATTGTGTCGTAGAGGTTTTTAAACCTGTTTTCTCTACGTGTCTAATTTGAGGTTAATGGGTGCTTTGGTTCAACGAGGGTGTCTAATGTCTCTTGTTCCCATTTTGCAAGCCAAACGTTCGTTTGGACCACAATTTGTCAGATGATTATAATCTGCTTATATCCATTCAGGTGGCCACTGAATTGCCCGCAATCTGCACCATTCATCAACTTGCCTTCTTGGTTGTTGAGGGAACTGAAAACATCAGCTCAACTATTTTTTTCCAATCTGGTGTTTTTCATGTTTCCCCCACTTTCATCATGTTAGTTAATTTCTCTGTTTTTGCATTCACTTTTCCACTCATGGTGGAAAAATACATCGGTGTTTCATCATGACCACGATTTTTTTTTTTAGCTTGCATAAAAACCTAGCAGTGTCTTTTAACCTGACCTTGACAAGCAGACTACTCAAATTTTCACAGTGAGAGATGTAGGAGGGCTCCAAAAAAAATAGGCTAGTTCGGTAGCATGAGAAATGAAAGTGGAATCAGTTGCCTCTTTACCAACCAAAATTATGTCTATGTATTTCCACTATCTTCATCTATATCACACTTAGTGGAAATAAATACTTAAGTAAATACTCATAATCACTACAATATTCCTGAGGACTGTGGCTCTGTCTTCACAGATAAAACTAAGGAGAATGCTGGGCAATTATCCCATGGCTTTCATTCACAAAGACAAATGTGTAGGAAAATGTGGCCAAAGTCATATGGCTTTGTCCTCAATTAAAAAAAAAAAAGTCTTTTCTTTAAATCTTTTCAATCTGTTTTTTTTTTTAAGAGTAATCCAACAAATATTTAATGGGCACTTAATTTGTTACAGGTTTTTAGATATTCAAAAGATAAAAACCACCCTGAAGAAATTCTAGAAATGGGGATTCACAGAGTGAATTCAATCCCACGCCTCCTCTTCATTCCCTATCCACTCACCAAACTGTACCACTGAACATGTGACACCTCTATGAAAAATACAGGAAGCTATATAAATTACAAAATACACTCACAATGTCTTCAGCTAAGTGGAAAAAGTATGTACATTTTCCAAGAGAGAAAAACAGATTCAAAGTATATGGCTATCGCCTTCAAGGGAGAGGAGTCACTATACCATCCAGGTCATACGTACCATACCCCGTACCAAGCTATTCCCTCCTGTATATTCCGGCAAAGACAAGAGACGCTAAAAAGCTTTGATGAAGACAAGGACAGAATATCGTGGAGGTATACAGAAGAACCAGCTAAACAATAAGACCATCCAAGACTCCCTGCTTCAGGAGGAATGAATGTCCTCCCTAGCAAAATCTTTTCCCTGCTCAAGAGACTGGATCTCTAGGAGACAGTGGCAAGAAATAAGCTGTGGGCATTCACTTACTAAATGTTTGCTCATCATTTATTATTCATTGGACATATGTTCGATAAATATTTCCTGAGTATCTATCATGCGCCAGGCATACGGCATTTACCAAGAATCCCTTATATGCCAGGTAATGCGTAAGTATCAGGGATTCGTCTATGTCCTTGAGAAGGAAACTGAAAATTCTAGGAAGAACTTCAAATCCATTCTTTTCCCCCAATCAATGATGACCCAAAGCCTTCTAATTTCTGTTCAGGGAAGCCACACCCATTTTCTTGGGGTCAGTTTCCCAAATACTCTGTGGGGGAAAAAAACCCTTCCCATTATGAAAATTATACATTAAAGAAGTCAAATTGGTTATTTCCAGCTTGTAAACCACTGTTAAAGACAAAAAGAACACCCCAAGCCTAGGGCAAATCCTAGGTGACACCTAAAAATGGAAATATTTCTGGCAGAGGATATTGAGAAGAAACCACAAAGAAGGTAAATTTTTTGATCACCTTTGTCTCTACAGTACTGGAAACTTGTGGAAGTGAAGATTTCTCACTAAGAAAAGGAAAACGGTGAGTTGTTTCACTTAAATGAGATGGAATTTTACCTGAAAGGACTCCTTTTTCCTTTTTGAGAATTTAATTTAGGAGGCTGTTAACCCCTCCAGTATCAGATCTGGAACTACCTGTAGGCACCCTCCTGTGGAAACACCGAGACAGGATATAGAAGTCTCATAAAGGTATAGATGTACATGCAATGGCTCCAGTATCAGACATATACATCTCGTTAAAACCACCCTGAAATTTGCTGTGAGCAATGAAATAGATCCCAAGACCAGGAAAATAGTTCAGCTATGTGACCAATCTAAAATATACACCCGGTAACAAAGAAGAAGATCCAGTCTTAATTAAAAGCAAATACCCAGTTTCCTTCTCCTATTTTTCTATATTTGCCTCTTCACTTAGTGTTTCAAAGTAGAAACACTTTTTTTCTACTTTCAAAGTAGAAAAACTCAGCTAGAGTTTCAAAGTAATTTTCTGATTTTCTCCATTAAGATTTCTCCTCTGTTTTTCTTTCTCCTCCTTTTTCAGACAGGTTGTCATGAGTTTGGAAGCTACTGAAAAGAGCTTAGCTCCATTAAAAAATCAACCCAACTCCCTGCTTCTCAAATATTTGATAAGAAATGTTGCCTGTGTTAAGTCTATAACATATAAATTTTTTGGAGGATTATACTATACCAATTATACTGTTCCTGATTAAAATTGTAAAATGCTTTGGGGCAACTATGTTCACATTTCACATAAAAGCAAATAGGTTTACGAGTCAGAACTTTAACAGGGGCTTGGAACAACACATTAAAGAAGGAATCGTTCCTTGTGATTCAAGGTCATGTCCTGTTTTTTATAAATAGAATTCATTTAAAGTGATGTAAATAGCATACACTTCATGTTATATAAAGCAATGAACTATCGCATACACCTTGTATCATCTGTCTATATTGAATTTTTGCTATTTATTTCTACTAAGGACATCTTTGCCAAAGGGGTAAAACAAGTTTTAGAAATGTTCGCTACATTGGCATAGCCCCTAGACATCTGCTTTTCATAATCTTGCTGCCCTACATTATCACCAATTTCTGAAGTACCTTTTAGCCAGTGTTACTGTCTGTTGTGAACAACACGAACGTCAGGCCCAGATCGGGCAGGGGGTGGCATGAAACCGCCTTGGTTATCAACATTTCCATAGTCAAAGCGTGCTTGCTGAATTTGCTTCTTCCAGAGCTGACCACACTTCAGAATGGCACGCGGTGACCCAAGAGTTCTCTTCCCACTGTTGGGGTCTCTCCTATTTGCAGAATCTAAAACTACAGGAGAAGAGCAGACCCATCTGGATGTGCAGCCATTGCATGTACATCTATATCTTTATGAGACTTCTATATCCTGTCTCCGTGTCTCCACAGGAGGGTGCCTACAGGTAGTTCCAGATCTCAGTTATGCAAAGAAAATGCATTCCTTTACCACAAGCACTTGCACTGCTTGTAAAAGGTCCTCTCTGGGAAAGAGGCACTGGAGAGATTGTTAAAAGTGAAGATGAGTTAGTGCGCTGACGGGCAGAATAGAAAGAATAAGACAGGCATATTTTAGCTTTGACACAATCCCAGAGGAACGGAACAAAAGGAAAGCGGGGTGGGGAGTGAGACAGAAAAGGAGGGAAATCGTGTGAGGGTTCGAACAGTTCCCTGTCTACCCTTAGAACAGGGGCAGGCGATTTCCCAAATGGGACGGAGGTTCTCAGAGAGGCCTTACACACTACTGTGTCTCAAGATAGTCTGTCTGTAGGAAAGGAAGACAAAGGACAAATCCGATGGCTCCTTCTCATTCACTGATTCCCTCCGATCCACGTCTGCCCTTTGGAACGCTGATATCCTTCTATTTATCTATTTGTCTCTGGGCTGTTTTGGGTAAGGACTGCATGAGCTAGAGGCCCCAGGGCGCTAATTTCGCCAGTGCGCATGCGCCATGACCAACACTGCGTGAAGGGTTTCTAAACCTGCACTCACCTCTGCGAAACTAGTGCAATTTATCTCCAGGGCTACACCAGCAAGCCAAGCAAATGTGTGCATCTAGAGTAGTGCCGAAATTGGCCCTGTACAAAGAGTAAGTCTAGGGGCGCCTGGGTGGCGCAGTCGGTTAAGCGTCCGACTTCAGCCAGGTCACGATCTCGCGGTCCGTGAGTTCGAGCCCGCGTCGGGCTCTGGGCTGATGGCTCAGAGCCTGGAGCCTGTTTCCGATTCTGTGTCTCCCTCTCTCTCTGCCCCTCCCCCGTTCATGCTCTGTCTCTCTCTGTCCCAAAAATAAATAAACGTTGAAAAAAAAATTTAAAAAAAAAAAAGAGTAAGTCTAGAATGAGAAAGCTGATCACCCAAGGGAGGATCACTTACTCCCTCCTTTGTGTTTTTGTAGCACCTGATATATGCCAATATTATGATTTTAACCCACTGAATCATAATTAGTTATTTATATGTCTGCCACTCCCCCAAAAGACTGTGAACTCCTTAAGTAGGGCGACCTTACCTCGGGATTTGACCGAGTATTGGTTTCACTCCCGTTCAGATCAGTTAACACCGGATAATTATTTTAATTCCCTCTTTCAATGACAAAGGGTCCGGTTTGGATAATGAATTGCAGGATTACCATACTCATATGACAGAAGCCACGTCTTACTCAACATTCAACGTACCTGAGTACCTACTGTCACGTCTGGATCTTAACACGTGTTCAAATAAGGATACAATAACTTTTTTTAAAAAAGAGGAAAGAGTGACAAGATTGAACACCTGAAATAATCTGCAACGTTACAACGAAAAAGCAAAGACATCGACAGTATTTGCTAAATTAAGAAATGTCACTGGCTTCCCAGAATTTCACGGATGGGAGGCAAAAATGTTAAGAGGTGAACCCATCTCGGAACGTAGACTTCTGGTTTTGGTGACTGGGAGAGTTGCAAGAAGGAAAGAATACTTACTGGTTGATGAATAAACAAGAAGAGGTCCCATTTTCTCAGTGGTAATTCTGTAGCAG
The DNA here is from genome assembly GCF_022837055.1 of Prionailurus viverrinus. Classification (NCBI taxonomy): domain Eukaryota; kingdom Metazoa; phylum Chordata; class Mammalia; order Carnivora; family Felidae; genus Prionailurus; species Prionailurus viverrinus. Next base: position 102,617,569 of record NC_062561.1, read on the forward strand.
CCGTTGGGCATTTCACCTGCTGGCAAACAATTCGAAGTGCTCAGCCAGTAAGTATTCTCTGATTTTGTCTGGAGTGGAAATGTGTCCAACCACAAATCTCCTAATTTGCTAGCTTCCATTACGAGGGACGGCCATGAGATGCAGCAATAGCCTCTGAGACATAGCAGGAACCAACTCAAAAGATTTTCAAAAAAGGAGATGCTACCTCCTTCTCATTTAACCAGTAGTAACGCACACAGTCTCGCAACCAAAAATATTAAACACACACTGGTAGACGCCCCACTCCCGTGCTGCCAAATTCCATGCTTATCATGTTGTGAGAAATGAAACCCTAACTGTTCAAGCCAATGTTACTTGCATTTCTGTTGCCAACACAATTTCCAACTGACATTTTAATTCCTCCAATACCCCTGTGGAGTGGAATTATATGAAATTTTGACCTACAAAGGTAGTAATTTCATTCACTCATTCATTCATTTTTCAACATCTACTTAACAGATATTTATTGAATGCCTACCATGTGCCAAGCATGGACACACGCTAGTCAACTGGAAAAACAGTGGCCCTTAGTTTCAAATATATTACCCAACTATTACTGTTTAGCCCCCCAATTCACAAAACTCAGTGACGGAACTAGTGAACCACATGAAAAGGATAATTACTTGAGGAGGAGTCAGACATGATTAAGATGAAAATTATACAGAAAAATTAATTTAAACCAAACAGATAATTTCCTTTTAACATTAATATGTGAGCAACTGGAAATTCAGTATCCTGTACTCTGGCTTTTACAAAGTTCAGAAAGTTGGAACTGCATAAAAATAAGGAAAATAGATTAGGGCAATTCTTCTAATGGCCTGCAGTTTAAAAAGAAAATGCTACAATTCCGGATCCATCAATGAGGTGCTTTAGTTCCTGTACGATTTCTCTTAAAAATGTAGGCCACGGACTTGGGACACCAGCTTCAATCTGAATTCACACGCAAGTGATCTTTTTTGTTTGCTTTATTGCCAAGAACAACCAGACTTGGCAGGAAGCTCTGACACACAAGGGTTAGTTCCCAAACGGTACCAAACGTGTCTTACAAGAACTCTGGTCAGACATTCTAATAAGGTTCTTATGGGGGAAAGTAACAACTCTTGATTTAAGATCTCAAAGCCAAAACATTAGCAACAAAAAGAGTTCCTGAGTTCATTTTTTAAAACTTTTATAAAATTAGAAGAATTTCTCTTTACTGTTTACTTTTTTGTTTTTCTTAACATTCTTTCTTCTGCAGGGTCAGCTGAGTAGCTCAGTCGGTTAAAGGTCCAACTCTCGATTTTGCCTCAGGTCATGATCTCATAGTTCGTGAGATCGAGCCCCACGTCGGGCTCTGTGCTATGAGACAGCCTGCTTGGGACTCTCTCCCTCTATCTCTGGAGACCCCCTCTCAAAATAAATAAACATTAAAAAAAAATACTGTTTCTTCTACAAAATCTTGATTTGGAAAACAAAGTATACTTTCCTGACATGTACACAGAATGAATACTCTAATGGTTCAGGAGATAAAGCAGTAATTTTGAGATTTAAGGACTAGAACATTTAACTTGAAAAATGGAAAGAAAAAGCAGTTTTGTGAACTTTTCATAGAGATTCTGTGACGATTATCTAATAAGATTACATATTATTTTGTCTTTGCAACTAGAGGGCCTAAACCCCCCCCCCCCACACACACACACTGTCACTGAGAATACTGGAGATTTTCACTAAATACATGTCTATCAGTTAGCTAATCCCAACCACTAACACATGATAAGAATCTACTGTAGACAGCATGGGTGTTGAAATACCTCTTTCCCGAGGACGCTATGCTTGTATAGGTGCTTTCTGGTTTAGCTGAAGTTATTAGCTTATCAAAAAAGTACTCATTACTTCTGAGAGGAGCTACTAAACAAAGGGCACCTGGGGTTCTAGTCCGCCGGGACACCATCTCCAAAGCAAACCTTATGTCCCGCACACAAGAGCCTGAGGAACCCATGATCCTGTCCATGTCAGGCAGCATTACTGTTTTCAGGATGAAACCCCCAAAGGAATAAGAGGTAACAGCAACCACAAACGATCACATACTAAAGAAATTAATTTTTTCAAACAATTATTTCATGCTTTTTAAAATTTCGTAAAATATTTATTTGTGAGAGAGGCAGAATGTGAGTGGGGGGAGGGGGAGAGAAAAAGGTGGGGGACAGAGGATCTGAAGTGAGCTCTGCCATGACAGCAGACAGGAAGATGTGGCACTTGGACTCACAAACGGTGAGATCCTGACCTGAGCGGAAGCTGGGCGCTTAACTGACGAAGCAACCCCGGTGCCCCCAAAATTATTTGATTCATAAAATTCTTAAAAAAAAAAGGGTAACTACAAACAAAGGCTTCTAGATCTGACAAGGAGTCAGCTCCAGTTGATGGAAGAACCACGTTCCACCCATCAAGCAAGTGTTCCACTTAAAGGAAGTACTTGAAGGACACCTGGGTGGCTCAGTTGGTTGAGCGTCCGACTTTGGCTCGGGTCATGATCTCGCACTTCATGAGTTCGAGCCCCGCGTCGGGCTCTGTGCTGACAGCTGGGAGCCTGGAGGCTGCTTCGGATTCTGTGTCTCCCTCTCTGTCCCTCCCCAGCTTGTGCTCTCTTCCTCTGTCTCTCTCAAATAAACTTTAAAAAAAAAAAAAGAAGAAAAAAAGAAGTACATTGACTTTACCACCAGCTAAAAAAGAACACTCTTAAAAACAAATAGGAACCTAGGGATTCCTGGGTGGCTCAGTCTGTTCAATGTTCGACTTAGGTTCAGGTTCAGGTCATGATCTTGTGGTTCCTGGCTCGAAGCCCCGCATTAGGCTCTGCTGAGAGCTCAGAGTCTGAAGCCTGCTTTAGAGTCTGTGTCTCCCTCTCTCTCTGCCCTTCTCCTGCTCATGCTGTCTCTTTCTCTCTCTCTCAAAAATAAGTAAGTATAAAAAAAATAAAAACTAAATAAAAATCTTGGCCTATTTTGATAATGAAAATAAGGGAAATTTGTAATGAAATGAACTTAATCTTGAATTCTCAAAATTATGAGTTTAAAAAGAATATATTTCTTTCTTTTTTTTAATTACAATAAAAATGCAGGGCTCGAACTCATGAACTACGAGATCATGATCTGAGCCAAAGTTTGACACTTAACCAGATGAGCCACCCAGGCACCCCTTTTTTTATTTCCAATTATAAGAGAAATTTATGTTGACTGTAGGTAAAGTGGAATTCATCGAAACATACAAAGAAACAATGCCTATAACCCAGTAATCAACAATGTCTGTTGTTAAGAGCCTTACTACTGTTTTGTCTTTCTTATAACCTAGTATCATGCTTGGAGAAATCTGCCACATCTCATGTTTTTTTTTTTCAAAACATAATTTTCATGTTGCTGAGTGCGGTGGACAGACCCTAAGTGTAGCCCACATTATCCCCATCCCTTGGTGTTCACACTCCATGTGTCCTCTGAGTTTGTGCGGGATCTGGGACTTGATTCTAACCAATAAAGCACAGTGAAATTGACAGGGTGTATGAGATTACTCGTACGTGAATGTTATGATGCTACATAACTTGGTAGCATCCATCTTTCAGGGGTCTCTCTCCCTTGTTAGCTTTGAAGAAGTGCACGGCCATGGTGGGTGTCCCATGTGGCAAGGAACTGCAGGTGGACACTGTTTGCTGAGGGTGAAATTCCAGGTGACAGCCAGCAAGCATCTGGGGCTCTCAGTCTTAGAGCTGGAATTCTGCCAACAGCCTGAGTAAGCTTGGAAGCAGATCCCTGCCCGGTCAAGCCTCAGATGACCCTGCAGACATTGCTGACACCTTGACCATAACCTTATTATATCCCAAGCAAAAGACCCAGCCAAGCCATGCCAAGACTTCTGACTCACAGAAACTGTAAGATAATGAATATGTGTTGTTTTACGTCACTAAGTTTGTGCTAACGTTGTTACACGGCAACAGAAACAGAGTATTTCACCTTAAGAATACACAATGATTTATGTGGCCAAGCCCTTACTGGACAGTTTGCCTGTTTTCTCATTTTTAAATTTTTATCATTAAGTCTGGAATGACTTGCGTGAACAGGCAAAGTTTTGGTTACAAAGCCACTGATTTTGTGTAGGTTTATTTTAGTTTTTTAAACTTATACACCTGCATTCTGATATGTTCATTCAGACACATATTTCCCGGTTGCTGATGGACATCCTCCAGGACTTACAAACTGATAAAAAAATAATAATAATAACAAAAGCACAACGTACTGACTAAAGCCATAGGATTGCCTAAGGATTATTAACTTGGATAACATCTGCCACACCAGATCAAAGTTTGCTGAATGAATTGGGGATATCTGAGTACAAAATTATTTATGCCCAGTAGGCTCTCTAGCAACTTATTATCCAAAGCAAACAGATGTATTTTGTAAAGCATTCCACACGAAACACACTTGAGATTCAGTTTAACAGGGAATAGGGATTTTTTTCCCCCTTAAAGGCCCATAGGCTTTATTTGACCCAAGTGAACATCGTATTTCACGGCTTCTAACTTTCTCTTTAAAGATCTGAAAAAGTTATAAAATTTTTTCAGCACCCCATCCTATAAAATCAATTTCTAATTGTAGAGCACAGATGTAGAAAACATGGCTCTGAATACCACGTATTTATGAATATTTGCAATGCAAATCACGAATAATAAGTAATGTTTTTTTTAAACTTTTGGTCAGAAAATTGTAGCTATGGACTATAATTACTAATCTAAGAGAAGATCCAAATCAGCACTATCTTGCTAGGAAAGCCTGGACTATTTAAAGGACCATGATTTATCTCGTGGGGACTTCTATCCAAGCGTCTTCGAGTATTCAAAATCAGAACTAGTTTATTCAAAGCCTGTAGGAGACAGATGGGCAATTAATGACTAGGGAGGCCAGGGTGAGGGCCCACGAGGGTCACCAGAAGAATCCTGCCTTTATCTGTTTCAGGCACCTGCCACTCAGCATGCATGAGAGGTGGGGAGAGTGATGACAGACCTTTGGGTTTTTCAAGACAAAGCTGGGAGATTTCCTATTTTAAATGTGTTACAAACCAAATCAAATATATCTGCTGGATTCCACCTACCGGCTGCCAATTTGCGACCCACAGCCCTAGGATTTGCTTCTTAAATATGACAATTGTACACCTACTCAGCAACTGAGGAAAGAATGTAAATTAAGTGGAACAGGGAATTAACAGGAACTAATTTGCAAAAAAGGGACTGCTAGTCAGACATAAAATCAATAAATCAATATATGTGTTTTTCCTAGGCCTCATGTACTTTCCATGGCAGAACAGAACGTCACCAAAAGAGTCTGCCCTGAAATTTACAACCACTTAAAATTTTAAGGTATGTGCCTGTGACGACGTTCATCAACACCTTTTTTGGTGGAATAAATGGTACAGGTAAATATGCAGAGAATTAATTATTTAAAAAGAATAAATGAAAGCAACACATCATATGGAAAAAAAGGTTCTGCTGATGCTCTCTCTGGTTGTCATGAATGTAGGCAAACAATTAGCAGACTTTCAGTTCTGCTTTTCAAATACATGGTGTTTGATCACTGAACTAGACAGTGCTCTATTTGGCAAAACTTGCTCTGCATCTTGAATTTCAAAAGCACCGAGGTAACCGTATGAGCCAGCTTTCTTGAAAGAGTTCCCCCATGGTGGACATAAAAAATGCAAAGTGTTCTATGAAAATATGCTCTCAAAGCTACATGGTACTACATCCAGCCAAACTAAAACTCTTCTGATATAAGCAGGCCAGGCTGGAATGTTCTTTTAATTTTAGCAGAGACCTGGTTTTTTTAACTTGCTACGTCTACAGCCTTGTGAATTCACATGTTGATTTTAACCAGGGTAGGAAACTAGACAATTGCTTATATAGTTACAAATGCAGGATAGAACATGCAGAGGAGACTTTTGTTCTTCCCCAAGTTAGGTTTCACTTCGACAGGTCAGACACCGTCCATCTTAGTGATGATTTACTCCACTCACAGAAAAGGCTAGAGTGTTTTTGCAACGGTCTTGAGATTCACACAGAATAGGAAAAAGAAAACACATACGAGGACTCAAAGTGGGGGAACATACTGCTTTCCAAAGAAGACTAGCCAAGAAGGGAGTCTGGAGGAACGTGCCAGTTGGGATTGAGGGATGGGGCAAAGCTAAGCAGGTGGGAGAGGTCAAGAACAGAGCAGGAAGCCAAACTGGCTAAAAGAAGATACATAAGAGCAGACAAGAAGACACGAGCTTTCTGAACAGCAGATGTGAAAAGTGAACAGAATGGATCCTAGAATGTCCTGCCTTCTTGCCAGCATTTGATATGTCAAAGAGTAGGAGGTAAATGGAAGGTTCTGTCTACAAAGTCATCTTTGAGTTTAGATCTTAGGAAAAACCAAGTTCCAAACACATTCTGGTATTTTTTTGTTTTTTGGGTTTTTTTTTTTTTTCCTTTCTAAGTTTCTAAGCCAGGACTCCAATTTTAAATTGCCCATATCCTACAATCTGGATAGATAACTCAGTTTTTGGATACACCTTTTAAAGATACAATTTTTTACTAACATCACTGAATTCCCTATGTTCTGAATACCTCACTTGAGAGAAAATTATAGGAAGCTAGTGGATTTGAATACATCTTCCAAGATTTACATTTAAACGATCAAGAGTATATTTTTATTAAAAAAATTTTTTTTAAAGTTTATTTTGATGGAGAGAGTATGAGAACCAGCAGGGGAAGGGCAGAGAGAGAAGGAGAGAGAAAATCTCAAGCAGGCTCTGTATTGTCAGTACAGAGCCTGATGCAGGGCTTGATCTCACAAACCTCAAGATCATGACCTGAGCTGAAATCAAGAGTCAGATGCTTAACTGACTGAGCTACCCAGGCGTCCCTCAAGGGGCATTTTTAAAAGGGAGGGGGTCAAAACCTGCATGAAGCCTGGAGTCCAGTGGATAAAACTACTCACGAAACCAAAATACTTAGAGGAAGTGCTATATATTGTGTGTCCAGGTTAATTTAACCCACTAACACCTCCTTCTCTAGGAAGGAATGCCTGCCGATGGACAAAAAGTCTTGATCAACCCATTTTTCTCTGAGGGAAGACACATAAAGATGAGTCAGAGAGAGGGGCAGTCAGGAATATGAGTTATTTGTATAATTCGGGTATTTTAGGTTGCCCAAATTACTCTGAAGACTCTCAACAAAGAATAAAACGTTTCCAAATCAGGCCCTAAATTAAGATTTTTGCAAACTGTGGGCAAACTAAAGTCAGAGCTTTAAAGACCTTTCATGTCCTTATCTTTGAGTAATTCAACTTTTAGAAATAAAGAAGAAAACAAGAATCTTAGTAAAGGATGTTCATGATAGTGTTTTTTTTTTAAATATGAGTGAAAACTGATTTCCTAAACACAGCAGAGGAAGACAATGTAATTAAATTTTACAGAATATTTGAGAGCATATCAATTATAAAATATTATTTGGAAAGCAAAGCAGAAGGCAGAACTTTTAAAATAAGATTATTTTTACGGAGAGGAAATGGTATTTTACTGTATTTCTAGGTTTTCTATAATCGATATAAAGGGAATTATTTTTTCGAACAAAAAAAACATTAGGATGAAAAGAGTTTTATTTTATTATTTTAATAATATATTATTTATTTGTAAATTTATTTATGTATTTTTCAGAGAGACAGAGAGATAGTGTGAGTGGGAAAGGGGCAAAGAGAGGGAGACAGGGAATCCCAAGCAGGCTCTGTGCCATCAGTGCGGAGCCCCAAGCGGGGCTCAAACTCACCAACCATGAGATCATGACCTGAACTGAAATCAAGTCAGATGCTTAACTGACTGAGCCACCCAGGTGGGGGTTAAAAGATAAAAAGATTTTTAAAAAATACTCGCTAGGGGTTAAGAAAGTTGCCTGTCAGGGGTGCCTGGGTGGGTCAGTCGGTTAAGCCTCTGATCCTTGATTTCCGCTCAGGTTACCATCTCATGGTTCATGAGATCAAGCGCTGAGTTGGCCTCTGAAGCATGGAGCCTGCTTAGGATTCTCTCTGTAGCGCTCTCTGCCCCTCCTCAGCTCACGGGCTCGTTCACATTCTCCCCCCACCTCTCTCTCTCTCTAACTTTAAAAAAAAAAGAAAGTTGCTGGCCAAAAGCAAGTGTGTGCTCTTCCTCCTCCCCCTCCTCCTCCTCTTTCTGTTCAAACATTAATGTACTCTTGTTTGTTTCCAGTTGACATTTTGGAGATTCGGGCTCACAGCTGTCTACCATTTGAGAATAATTCCATTGTTTTCTTAACTTACTGATTTGTTTCCTTCAAATACATTATATCATTATTTGTGGAATCAAAATAAGAATCACTAGACAAGATGGCCCTAGGGATTCCCAAAGACAGGGGTCTGATCCATTTGCGGAAATCAGGAGACTTCTGTGATCTCCTCCCTGTCCAAGCCCTCAAACAGACTGAGTCTCTGCCTTGTTATCGTGAGCTTTGCATTCCAACATCTTTTTTGTTCCATGCCTAGATGCGAATACATCTCTTTCTGTGAATGAAAAACAAATAACTTGGTAAGACTTTTACTGTTTACTGTGTAGGTACCAAGCTTTGAATTTATCAATTTTGAAATTTCCAAATATCTCGGCTCCATATTAATAGCATTAGTCCAATAACTTCCTTTTCCGTTTTTTTTTTTCCCTATCAAATTCAACTTTATCTAATGCCTCTTTTCAGTCTATGGGTACCTTTACTCCAACTTAAATAAAAATTAATATAGTTCTTCTTTCTTTGTAGTTGCTATCATTTCAGGTTTCCTTCTTTTAGTCCCCCTTCCTGTCTTTTGACCAGTTTATTCTTGTCTCTTTCCCAGAAGCTTTTAGAAAATCTGAAGCATTGCTTTGTACCCCCGTCATACTCTGCTCTACAAAGCGATGTTTAAAACTATCGCCGACAACAGGGCAAAAGTGCCAGGAGGGTATATACATGTTCACTTTTCTTTGTAAAGAACTGCAGTGACTGATCAAAGCCTTTTTTCAACAAATATTCTAAACTTTCTCTTCCATTTACACGTCACTAACCTCATCAGAGAAGTAGTTTCTATTAACCATGCAGAGACAGTGGTCACACCCGACCTGTACCTTAATGGAAAGAAAGAGTCTGAACAAGCAGAGAGTGGAGAAAAACACGCGTGGCCTAGAGTGGAACAACGTGGTTTAAAAACAGAGGGTTTGGGGCGCAGGGGTAGCTCAGTACATCAAGCATCTGATTCTTGATTTCGGTCCAGGTCATGATCTCATCATCCTGAGATCCAGCCCTGTATCACATGCTGAGCTTGGCGCCTGCCTAGGATTCTCTCTCTCTCCCCCTGCCCCTCTCCCCTACTTGTGTGTGTGCTCTAGCTCACTCTAAGAATAAAAACAGAGGGTTTGATTAGTGGAAGGTAACCTTTGAAAGCTATGGGGGAAACCATCTCTTAGGTCTCATAAGCTTCAAGAGAAATCATTTTAGATTGATAATAGAGAAAATCTAACAAGAAAGCCATTGGGAGTACAGGGCTATGGTCTTTAGCATGTTTTCTTAGGTCATTAGTAGAAGTTGAGCATAATAAAGAAAAAGTACCAACATGAGATGCATATTTAACTGTGCCTAACGATTATAGGTGAATTTCCTCTAAAAAGAGCACTAGCGAATAGGGCTAAAATCTATGTCAGTGATGCACGTTAAAGTCTTCTTGGGTAAAGAAGATCATACAAAGTACTAGCTCCCTGGGACCCTTCTGCTTAGTGTCACTATTACCAGATTACTGATCATTATAGAAAAAAAGCACAGTTAAATTTAGGCTCATCCACTGCCATAAGATGTTATCCTCCTTAAAGAGTGGCAGGCCCTGAAAACATGTCCCACATTAAGCATACATCTAGTAAGTATTTGCTAACTAACACAACCAGGTTGTGGCTCAGAGAGTAATTTATTAGAAAATCTTCTAAACTGTCAGAAACTGAAGACATCAAACTAGATTTTCTTCTAGTATATTTTACTTTTTATTTTTTAAAGGTTATTTATTTATTTTGAGAGAGAGAAAGAGAGAATGCGAGCAGGGGTGAAGCAGAGAGGGTGGGATAGAGAATTCCAAGCAGGCTCCACACTGTCAGCACAGAGCCCAACTCAGGGCTGGAACTCACAAACCGTGAGATCATGACCCGACCCAAAATCAAGAGTAGGATGCTTAACCGACTGAGCTTAACCGACTTAACCCAGGAGCCCTCTATTATATTTTAATTGGGAACGAGGCTGAAAGGCGCAGGAAAATAAGCTCCTTGTCTCACGATCTGAGTTAGAAGGCCACCAGTGAGCCCCCAGCAGTTAGGAACAGCTATCCACCTGTGTGTCCTACTGCAAGGGGACCAGTGTGTTCCAACTACCAGCACGATGGCCTTCATCACCACCTGTGTCGCCAAGAGTCACTCATAAAGAGGAGGGGTAATGAAAGCAGGGGGACACTGGCACCTCATACCCTGGAAGGGTGCTTGCTGAGGTGCAGAACCCATAGGTCTACCCTGGGGCAGCTAGCAGAGGCGAGCATGAGGACATCCGTGTTGGGAAAGATATTTAGAAGCCTCAGTTTCCAGCACATCCATTGCCAGTGAAACTAAATGCCGTGCCCTCGGCCCCAGTGGAAAGAAAAAGAGAGGCATGAAATGATACCATAACATTTTGGAGAATTGTTGAATACAGAACCTAGCCCAGGGAGGTCTACCAGTATGATGCTGCTGGAGTAGCTCACTCTATCAGGATTTGAAAGAACCACAATGTCAGGTGCCTGAAAAAAAGAGGGCATCTTCCCAGTTTTCACTGGCCTCAGAAGAACCCAGAAAAGAATGCAAATACCTCCAATGCCTCCTTATGTTAGAGAATTCAGGGTGACAGAGCAGGAAGAGTGTAGAATCTGGGTGGCCACAAGGTCAAGCAAATGGACACCTAGTCCAGGAAATGGATTGTGGCATATTCTAACTGGCTTTGGCAGAGACAAAAGGGAGCTCATTGCCCCTTTGAGGTGAGGAAGGTTCTTCCAGGTTCTAGCAACAGGGGAGGCTAGAAAGAAGGATACTGTTCCAAGGAACAGGGGACTGCAACTCAATCGTGGCCTCCAGTACCAAACAGACCAGACTGAACTCAAACAAGCTGGTGACACTTTCCATAGTTGACATGCTGTGTGGCCTCCTAAGCAGAGTCTTCTGTTTTTCATTGATACGAGACAAGACGGGGGCACCAGAAAGGGAGAGTCCAAAGGGAGGAGGGAACGATGTCTACTAGAGAAAGTACGGAGGAAGAGATCATGCCTCTCCTCTGTGCCATCATTCCCCCCACTATGTCCACAGCCAAGGCTGGCTCTGGTGCGATATGAGAAAGGGTGGGAGGAGCGGGGAAGGAGTCAAGCACGGGAATGAGTTTGAGACCAATCTTAAAACACGAACAAGACTGAATTTTCAATAGCAACTGAGAATGTCTTAAACCAAAACATGTGCAAAACCAAGACATCTGGCCGAGATTTCATTACAGAAAACCGGCACTGTCACCACAGCTCAACTGGGGGAAGGTACAATTAAAATACTCCGTAAACTGACTAATAAGGCATTCGGGTGAGCTGGAAAAGGCACTTCCATTCCTCCCTCCACAGCTAAAGAAGAGTGTGATGACCTCGAAGTGCCTACTTGTCCCATCTCCAAATCAGGCCACAACTATGACGATTTGTTTAAAAACCAAAGTATTAGCTAAAGTCTCCTCTTGAGTACAGCCTGAGTGGTTAAAAAGATGAGCTTTGGATTCAGAAGGTCGTGGGATAGAATGCTGTTAGAAGCCAGATCACTTTCATCTAGTGGGGCCTCAGTTTATTCATCTGAAGCAGTGGGGATAGTTCTAATCACGTTAGGTAGTCGATATAAATCTTGATTAGAATAATTCACAAAAAACACTGAGTCCTTAAGAAGCACACCATAAATACTGTTTATGTTGATATAAATAAAACATCTCTCTGGCTTTCCGTCTAGACGGCAGCTGCGATCATGGTGAAATTCAACTATTGCCAATACACCGACCTCTTCGCTTTGTTCCAATGAAAGGTGCCACGGCCAAACTGGTACACGTTCACAATGGTGCCCTGGAACAGGACAGATGGACAAAAGGTCTTGCAGAGATACTTAGAAAATAATAAAAGGTTGGAAGTGCTTGCTAGCCGACTAACACTTTGGGATGGGAATTGATACTCATCATTGTTTACTTATGATTCAAGATGTACCCGAGAAAGTAAATACGACTCCTCTAGTACCGACACGGTTCTTTCCTTGAACGCTTTTTCTTCCCTTTCCCCTCATTTGATTTATTCTCGATTTTAATTTACTTGCATGTACATGGAGCTCTGCCAAGGCTGGGAAGACTCAAATGTGATCTGCTTCTAAACACTTGTTCAAAAAAACTCCAGGGTTTTTTCCAAGTCAGTATTTCAGGGCACGTGAGTCCCTACCCCCAGAAGGCTGATGCCAGCAGCCCAGGAAGCAAGGGTAGTCCTCACCCATCTGACCAGGCTGTTGGCACAGCAGAGAAAAAAAACTGACTATGCAAATGGCCTCAAGTCTCAAAAACTGGGAAAAACACAGAAAACAAAAAAAAAAAAAGGATGACTTGAGAAAGTATTCAGAAATACGTCAGTAACGAATTTCTGAGGGAGCCTGGGTGGTTCAGTTGGTTGTGTGTCCGACCTCGTCTCAGGTCATGATCTCATGATTCATGGGTTCGAGCCTCACATTGGGCTCTGTGCTGACAGCTCGGACCCTGGAGCCTGATTCAGATTCTGTGTCTCCCTCTCTCTCTGCCCCTCCCCTGCTCGTGCTCTGTCTCTGTCTCTCAAAAGGGAATAAACGTTTAAAAAATATTAAAAAAATAATTTCTATAGCTATCATAAAACTCTTCCTAGGAATGGATCGTCTTTTGCCACTTCAACTTGCTCCCTGTCTTCTAAAAGTGACTTCCTCCTTTGTTTCCTGTAGCTGCACTTGTTAAAAATGGTGCACTCCTTCGGGTGCCTGGGTGGCTCGGTTAAACGGTTAAATGTCCAGCTCTTGATTTTGGCTCAGACCATAATCTCCGGCTTTGAGAGACTGAGCCCCACAGTGAGATCAAGCCCATGTCAAGCTGTGTGCTGACCGTCCAGAGCCTGCTTGGGATTCTCCCTTACTCTCTTTCTTCCCCTCCCCCACTCTCTCTCAATATAAATAAATACACATTTAACAAATACTGATATTCCTTTTGTTTTGCATTAAAATTAACACTTAACTCTTGGCCTAAGGTTTTGCTGGGTGCTTACCCAAGTCGATTTCTAAGAACATTCTTACGTGCTGTTTTTTCCACTCCAATGTGCTCAAAAAAGAACACTTTTTTATTTTCAGAATCTCTAATTCCAGCATGTCTAATATGACCCTCCCACCATCACCAAACACACACACACACACACACACACACACACACACACGCACACGCACACGCACACACACACACCCTTCACTTCTCCTTGAGGCAAAATGAGATTAAGTCACAAGCACGGGTAGGTGCCAATGACAAGCCCAACAGTGTTACTGGAGGCGGAATATAGAGAAAAATGCTGAAAAAGAAGTTGCTGAGGAGAAGCAGGGACAAACTTTGGGCACCGAAGTAAAAGAATGTATGACAGAGCTGAGCGCAGTGGGCGTTGTGTTTAACTCTACCCCAGGAGCCAATCTGTTTCATTAATTGCTTTTAATTCTTTCGCTCAAGATAAGCTGATTACAGAACCTTTCAGAATTCCCATTATGGCACTTTTTTTTTTTCTTATTTTGAACTCTCTTCATTTCAATTGCAACTAAAAATTATCCTCTACTGTCATTTCAATTTGCCAAAATTTCACTTCCAATCAGTTCTATTCATTCTCTTGAGGACAGGTTGATTACACATACATGATATACCAAGATGATGTTGGCCATCTTTCGGTAAGACTATCTAAGACAAATCCCCTAATAGCTCATCTTTTAAAAATCACATCTGAGATTTTTTTTTTTTTCCCTAAAATCCATTCCTGTCCTAACACAGTATGCCCCGTTGCCTGAGAATATTTAGTTAGGGAGGTATATAGGCCAATAGGAGCTGATTTGACGGAAGCAATCTGAACTTCAAAGGCCAGATATCTCAGAAAGACATTCGGGGAGTAAGAAAGGGAACGATGTGGGAGAGGCAGAGCTGAGAGGTACCAGTTCAGAGGGCCCCCGGGCTTGTACTATTAGAAGCATATCCACAACAGCGACAGCCCTTCACTGAATTCCCACTATTCTCCTTGGGCTCTATCAAAACACATCCAATTCTGATAACCACCCTGTGAGTTAGGCATTAAAACCATCATGCAGTGGACACTTGCTTTTGCCTCCCCAGCATCTATTCTCCCTTTCTGGACAAGCAGGCTCCAAAATTTCACTGTATATCCAGCCATTTCCTATGCTTAGGCCATCTGTTTGGACAGGGCTCTATGCTCAGCTCCAGGAAACGAACAATGTAGCCAAGCCCTGCCATGCTAAACGCTTCATGCCACAGGACACAAAATGGTAGGACAGGCATGCCTTGAGACCGCAGAAGTGCGCTCTTTAAGTCCAAATGTCCGCCAACTGACGAATGGATAAAGAAGATGTGGTTTATATACACAGTGGAATACTACTTGGCACTGAGAAAGAATGAAATCCCGCCATGGGTAGCCACGTGGACGGAACTGGAGGGTGTTATGCCAAGTGAAATAAGCCAGTCAGAGAAAGACAGATACCATATATGTTCACTCAAACGTGGACTCTGAGAAACTTTACAGAAGATCACGGGGGAAGGGAAGGGGAAAAAATAGTTTCAAACAGAGAGGGAGGCAAACCCACAGGAGACTCCTAAATAAACAGAGAACAAACTGAGGGGTTGATGGGAGGCGGGGGAGAGGGGACAATGGGTGAGGGGCACTGAGGAGGGCACTTGTTGGGATGAGCACTGGGTGTTGTATGTAAGCGATGAATCACCCCCAAAACCAAGAGCACACAGTACGTGCTGTATGTTAGCTAACTTGACAATAAATTATATTTAAACAGGAAAGAAAAGAAAAGAAATGTGCCCTTTAAACGATCTTTAACCTGAAGGGTTGTATATTGAAGAGCCAGTAACGGCTTACCACCAGAGCAAGAGAAACGTATGACAAGGAAACCAATACAGGGCAAAGGGAGCTGAGATCGGAGAGAGATGAACAGGATCCTAACTGAGCCCCCGTGACATGTGTGGGCTGGACCAAAGTGAATTCCAAATTCATGCCACCTCAAATCTGCAATCACTACTTTCCAGCCTGTGTAGACTGGCTTTTCTGTAACTTGTAATAGAAGGAATCTTAATTGAAATGCATGCTCTTCAAGGTAAGAAAACTAAGACTCAAGGAACTTTTATACTTGCTCAAGGACATACAGGAAGGGGCAGACCTGGATTTTGAATCCAAGTCCCTCTCACTCACAATACCATATTCTTCCAACACAACATGAAGCACAAAGGCAAATTTTGATTTGTTTTGTTTTGCTTTGTTTTTTTACAAACGATGTGATGGTAACTTGTATGTGTCAGTTTGGAGAGTTGGCTAGGCTTTGGCACTAGTCTAGATGTTTCTGTAAAGGCATTTTGTAAATATGATTAACATTTACATTCAGTTGACTTTGAGTAAAGTAGATGATCCTGCATAACATGCATGTGGGCCTCATCTAATCAGTTGAAGGCCTTAAAAGCAAAAACTGAGGTTTCCCACAGACGAAGGAACTTTGTCTCAAGACCATAACACAGAAATCTTGCCTGAGTTTTCAGCCTGCTGGTCTGCTCTATGGAATTTGGACTTCCTGGCCCTTATGAACCAAGTACTTTAAATCTCTCTCAATTAACAGAGACAAAGAGATACATAGAGATATAGTTTGCATATCTATATATATTCTATATATCTCTGCACATATATATTCTGTATATTATCTATAACTGTATATCTCAGTTTATATCTATACTGTCTCTCTGAAGAACTCTCACTGATACAAAAAGTAACTGAAGGCCACCCAGAGAATAAGAAAAAGACCAAAGGACATTTTTTTTACTTTCCTTCAACAGATCATTTTCTTGATGACTTCCCAGAATAAGACAAGAAGGACAGAGCTCCATGATCAGGGTCATAAAGATGCTTTTTCTGTCAAGCACCTCGTGAGAAATTTTGTTTGCTTTCTTTTTTTCCCAAAGTCAAAAGGGTGTGTGAATATTGACAAGTAATCCACGCCACACTGTTCGTGTGCTGCACTTTTTTGAATGCAGACTGACTTTGACAAATAAAAGGCAACCAAGGAGCCCTGGTTTGCATAGGTTTAAGAGGATTTTCACATTCTTTCGAAGAGCTCAATTGCAGTTAAGTACAGGGATGGAGTCTCCAAGGAAAACGGACTGGTTCCACCTTGATTCACATTTGATTTGCCCTATCACTCTTTCCTGTATCCACAGCATCCACTCAAAAGATGCAGCGCTCTTCAATATAACGTAGAGGGTAACTGATCAGCTTGGCTCCATTGCAACTGTGCTGACGTTTGCTAAAATGCCCAAACCCAATGGGATAAATTATTCAGTTTACCTGAAAGATGAGGGAAGGGCTGTGACGGGTTGTTAAAGAATACTACTAGCCTCCTCTGCTTTCAAAGGATGCAAAGGATTGTCAGCTCCAGTCTACTTCTCAAATAAACCATGAAATCCACAAGCCCACATGGAGATTCTCCTTTTCAGCCACATCCATTCTTAATTTCTGTTCCCCCGGCAGGCAAGGCACAGGAGAGACAAGTCAGATGATTTGCAGCTCAAACTATAAAAGAAGTTTCAGAGAAACAATAGGAAAAAAAAAAGAAGGTTTGGTGAGTTGAGAAAATTCTTTTTCTTTTAATACACTATAAAATGTGAAGGAGAAGCACAATGGTTTAATGAGTTTCTGTCTCTGTACTGTGACAAATCTACAATTCGGCCATTGTAAAAGTAATGATATGTTTCATTAATTTCATATGTTCTTTTAATAGAGTATTTGGAGGGAAGGCACTTTTGCTTTAGAAATTAGGGCAAAGAAAAGCTGATAAAAGCTTCAAGTTGGTGTTCAGTACTTCCTGGAATACATTAATAACATTCAACTGCCTTTTCAAACACAAAGACAAATCTCAAAGCGATGCTTTGTCTTCCCTGTCATGGCGCTAATAGTGGAAGACTAGAAATCTTTACCTAGTCTCCCCCCAGAAGACCCCCCCCCCCGCTCCTGCTTGCCCGTGAACACGCCACACACACACACACACACACACACACACACACACACGGCTTTTTATTGGTACATTTCGACCTGGCAATTAACATGCTATATAACCCCTACCCGTCTACTTAGACACTCCTGGACCACATCCTCTGTGCCATTTCCAAATCTACTATGAGGATCACAAACAAGCCACCTAAGGCCCATGGTCTCATCTCGCCCTTCTACAAATATGTCGGGTTTTCATTAATTGCGATCCTCCAGAAGCTGACCCAGACAACAGTATGAATACCAGAACTTTATTTGTGAGGGGATCCATGAAGCTCCCGAAGTGGGGAGGGGAAATGAGACAGGGAACGCAAGAGAGCAAGTTACTGTCGTGAGCAATGAGGATGCACTCCCACTGGGACGTGTCAGGAGCCTGTGTAAAACGCATCTCCGTTATCCACACTTGGGGCACTTTACTCTCCAACCACCACGAGCCAGAGGCCAAAGGCTGCTCCCCTGAGATTTCATTCATTGTACTGGTTGTGGATCAAGGGAACTTGTTAGGAGGACAGACGAGGGTTTGCAGAACCCCATCAGCCTGTGCAGGATGGGACACATCTTTACATGGGACACATCTTTCCTTCACACCATTCACTCAACAAGCTCCTTTTCCCTCCAAATGCTACCGTCCACGAGTCCCAGGGCAGATTTATCAAGCCAGGTACTACAACACCTTTATCAGCCACACTTCCTCTTTGCCTTCAGAAGTTTGCCTGTGGTGCGTTTTACCTGACCTGGTCTTTAGAAAAAATCTTGGGCTGGGAGCATGTGGATGGCTTAGTCAGTTGAGCATCTGACTCTTGACTTCAGCTCAGCTCATGATCCCAGGGTTGTTGGATGAAGTTTCTCTGTGTCTCTGTCTCTGTCCCTGTCTCTCTCTCTCTCTTTCCTTCTGCCCCTCCCCTGTTCGCTCTTGCTCTTGCTGTCTCAAAATAAAATTTTAAAAATAGCTTGGGGGGCGCCTGGGTGGCTCAGTCAGTTGAACGTCCAATTTCAACTCAGGTCATGATCTTGAAGTCTGTGGGTTCGATCCCTCCATCAGGCTCTGTGCTGACAGCTCAGAGTCTGGAGCCTGCTTCAGATTCTGTGTCTCCTTCTCTCTCTCTGTCCCTCCCCCACTCTCTCTCTCTCTCTCTCTCTCTCTCAAACATAAATAAACATCAAAAAAATATATTGGGCTTATTCTGTAGCTCTCTAACGAAGAAAGCTAGAATCTACAAACCCACGGTGAAATCTGGATGGGATCAGTGCGTTTACTCCCTACAAATGTGTTACTTCCCTTAGATTTCTATCCCAATCTCATGAACAGAAAAATGAAGCAGGGTGGGGTGTGTGGTCGTGGAACAAGGCAAGTTTTACGTCATTGAGAAAACATGCATCTAGAAAGAAAAATTAGCAGTAGTAGGATCAGTCTCAAAGTTGGTTGCAGTTTTCTGGAGGAGGAAAAGTGGACTTCTGTTGTTGGATACTGTCTTTCTTAAAAATACTCTTTAGCCGGGCCTGGAGAATTCAGTGCTGTCCTAGCAGCGCCTTGGGGGTGGACAGCCTGCTGGTGGATTCTGCTGGGTTCCTGAGGTCTCCACAGGGGCATCTGCAACTGGTGATGCTCCCATGCCAGGGAGACTGATTTTAAGAGGCTCACTGGCTGCAGGGCCTCCATTTATTTACTTTTAGAAAACCATTAGCCCTGCCCAGAGATGAGTTAATACGGTATTGTCAATTACATCCTATTTCTCATTATCTTACCATCTGAATGCTTCCTGAGAGCTGGGATGGTGAGGAGAAAGGAGATGGAGAGAGACTAAGGCGAGACTAAGGTGAGACACGTGAGCAAAACGTGGGCTAACAATGCTGAAACTTATTTTTTAATGTTCATTTATTCTGATAGAGAGACAGAGACAGAGCATGAATGGTGGAGAGGCAGAGAGAGAGGGAGACACAGAATCCGAAGCAGGCTCCAGGCTCTGAGCTATCAGCACGGAGCCCGACACGGGGCTCGAACTCACAGACCGCGAGCTCAGGACCTGAGCCAAAGTCAGATGCTTAACTGTCTGAGCCACCCAGGTGCCCCTGATGTTCTTATTTTTAAAGTAACGAGATCTCTAACCTGAAGTCCTCTTATTCCTGGCCCTGGCCGGACAGTGGGCGGCATTCCTGGGCCCCAACAGCACCCTTCCAGAAAGCGCTTTTCTCCTTCTGTTCCAACTAGTTAAGGCCACTAGTGAGTCAGGCCCTTGAAGACACAGGAATGAACACCCAAATGGAGACTGTGCAGACCCGCGTGTGTGCGTACACGCGTGCGTTTGTGCAGACGCACGTGCACATGTGCGTGAGCTGAAGGGGAGCATGCTAATTCCCCAGCACGCCACAAATGAGAGAACAGCAGCCTGTTTCAGATATTAAAAGAACGTAAATTGGGTTGAGTGTGCTTTTGGCACAAGAACAAGGAATGCTTCAGTTTCCCACTTGCACGTAATTTATTTTTAGGTTTATTCACCACCATTCGTCAGGCTTCTCGAGCCTGACCTGAAACTAACCTTTAGATAAACGTGAAGGCCAACGGAGCCCTGAAACTCTATCTGTACGTTCTTTTGTCCTGGGAACTGTAAATCGGGGCATTAGGTGAATAACACAGCTTGGCTTTGTGTCATGAAAAGTAATTCGGGGCTGCAGGAAGGGCAGGATTTATGAAGCTGTCTGGCCAAGCCTGGGCAAAAGGCCCAGCTTACACCTGCTTCGCAGACACGGATGTGTGTGCTTGGCCACCCTGCTGAAGCGGCCAGATTCCTCTGGAAAGAGGCAGGGCAAAGCCAACAGCAGGTAAGGGAGGAACCCGGGCTGGGGAGGAGCGGGGGACCGGAGGAACCCATCAGTCTTCAGGAAACAAATCAATCACAACTTCCCTCTTCTCATCCCAAGCAAAATTCCCTACAAAAGAAAAAAAAACACAAAACAAAACAAAACAAAAAAAACCCCTCCATCTTTGTTTTCAAACCACTGAAACTCTGTAATCTGTGGGGCTGGCGAGAAGACGAAAGTCAAGCAAGTGGCGAAGTTTTAGAGCTTTCCAAAAAATGAAGGCTTGTGTCCTAAGTCAGGTTGCTATGTGACTTACCATCCAAAGAGGGACAGTCTTCCAAGTGAAACGGGGAGGGCTGTAATTAATTAGGCAGAGACAACACCTGTAAACTGGGACTGTGGGAGGCCAGGGGGCCCAACGGTGACCCCAGTCACGCACGTGGACGCCGCCGTACAATGAACCCGCTAAATGACTGTTGTGTTACAAGGGTGCTTTTCTAAGAAGTTGACAGAAATTATATTGTCTCTTTGATGGAGCTGGGCTGCCTCCACCAAACAGATGGCCAAATTGTCAGGATGCCAGAGCACACAGCAGAAGGTCCACAGCAAAATCACTGTGCTCTGTGCTCCCTTTCATGGGATCCCGTCCCCTTCTCAAAAAGTGCTAAAAGCGCCCGGCAAATCTCTGCTTTTCCTTTCAGGGAATGGCCAGCAGGTACCACACAAGGCTTGTCAGCGTCTGATGAACGAGGACTTTTTTGCACAAGGTAGAACTTACATGGGGAGCAGCACTGGTCTTTGTGATCTCAGCGCTCATGAAATGTGACACAAACTCCCACGTCTCTAGAAAAGCCATCTCCGGCATCTCCAACTTTCTTCCCGCTTTCCCATACTTACAGGTGCACGAGGGCACCCACTTCCTATGGATGCCGTAACAAATTACCAAAAGCCTGAGGCCTTTCAAATGGTAAGAATTTGTTTTCGCTTAGTACTGGAGGCCGGAAGTCCAAAATCAGGGTTTGGGTAGGGCTGTGCATCCTCCGGATGCTGTAGGAGAGAATATTTCCTTGCCACTTCCAAATCCTGCTGGCTCTTGGTGTTCCTCCTGCTGGCAACATCCCTCCAGCCTCTGTCTGTGTCTTCACATGGCCCTCCCCCTGGGTTTCTGCATCCTCTCTTATGTACACGCCAGCCACTGGATTTACAGCCCAACAAAATCCAGGACGGTTTCATCTTGAGCCTCTTGATGACTTCTACCAAGACCTCATTTCCAAATATGATCATATTCTGAGGTTCCAGAGCAGGCCTGAATTTGGGAGGGATCACCGTTCAACCCACTACAATAAGTACACGTCTATTCGTAGAGTTCTTGAACTCTTGAAGTCTCCTGTACCCCACATCCAGCCAACTAATGACATGCATCCTCCACTAGCAACACCCCGGTGATTTTCTGCAAGACTGTGGCTATCAGCCTCTAATGGCTTTGCTTCCACTACTACATAGCATGTAGGCCCTGAGGACACCCTCTTCTGTCCAGTGATGGCTTTCCCTTTCCATCTGTCCTCAGCCCACCATCCCCGTAAACTGCAGAGAACTGCCTCACTGCTGATTTTCCAGGCTATCTATATTCCAAGACTCTAGGTTGTGGACTTCAGGACATCAACACACACAAAATAACAGAGCAAGGGAGCATAGGCTGGGCACCTCAAGACTGGTACCAGGAGGTGAAAGACTACAGGAGGCCATCCAAAGCAAAGATGGAACCTGAACTCAGCCTTACTAGGAGCTTAACGGAAGTGTGGATGAGTTAGACCAAGGAGACGGACATTTAAGGCAAGAGCTTTAAATCTCTCTTTTCATCTGAAGCTGCAATATTGACCAGAATGGCTTTTTTGGCTGAGACATTGGTGAGAGCCAGGAATCTAACGCAAACAGCTTATTCACAGACAGACTGACTGATGAGTTCCAGTAATGGGAAAATCCAAGTTTAAGCCTAGGAATGACCTAATGATGTTTCTCTAAGAATGCTAACAGAAACATACTTGTGTCCTCCTCTTGACTTGGGCTGCTTCTACCCTGACTTGATTCTCTGAGAAATGGCCACCAGTGGGTCCAGGCTGATAACATACCGGGTCAGTGAATCCAGCAAAACGTGCACATCTCTTTTGCAGGAGTTTCAGTACGAGTGGGTGGGCTGATGCTACACGGCTGTGACTGTCACATATCCACTCCCGAGGAATCATTCTGGCAAGAGGCTAGTGGTCTGAATCACGTGGCATCAGCCACACCCACATCACGTGGGCTAAGACTGAGACAGGATCCATTCCTCACAGGAAAGCCATGGTGATGGAATCAGGGATAACCGAGCACATGCGAGCAAGCAAACAACAGAGATGCCCACTCAACCTACTCTGACTACATTTACAGACACTTTGAACACTATCAGAAGAATTTCGAGCTGGGTGCCAGAGCTGTGTCCGCTTCCAGAAAATTCACCATAATACAAGATGACTGTTTTGGCACCACAGATAGTTCAATATATTATTATTTACCCATAGTGCCTTAGGCCCTGTTTTCAGGCAACCAGATTAAAAAAAAAAAAAGTGTAGGGGTACATTAATCAGTCTGCCAGGGCTGTCATGACAAAATACAACAGACTGAATGGCTTAAGTGATGGAAATTTATTTTCTCACAGTCCTGGAGGCTAGAAGTCCAAGATCAAGATGTTGGCTAAGGCTGGGTTCCCGTGAGGCTTCTCTCCTTGGCTTGAACATGGCTGCCTCCTCTCTCTGTCCCCCCATGGACTTTTCTCTGTGTGTACATCCCCAGCATCTTTTCTTAAAGTTTGTATTTTAATGTTTATTTTTGAGAGAGAGACAGAGCTCGAGTGGGGGAGGGGGCAAGAGATATTTAGAGGAAGACACGGAATCCAAAGCAGGCTCCGGGACCTGAGCAGTCAGCACAGAGCCTGACGCGGGGCTCGAACTCACGGACCGTGAGATCATGACCTGAGCCAAAGTCAGACGCTTACCTGACTGAGCCACCCACACGCCTTCTTTTCTTATGAGGACACCAGTTCTAGGGCACCACCCTCATGATTATCATAATTTAACCACAACCTACCTATAACCATGAATACCTTCTTGAAAGCTCTATCTCTAAATACAGTGACACTGGGAGTTTGGGTTTCAACAATTCTGGGGGCCGGGGAACACAACTCAGTCTACAACAAAAGACCAAACTTATTTTCATGCCCTTACCTCTTACCTCTACGAGGAAGACACGGAGTAATACATTTTGACGCTGATTAGCTGTGGCATGTGGGGCTGCTTCAAATATTTTTTCAAGTGCAAGAACTAAAATGTTTTCCAGTTTCCAATTCATGATATCTCAGAGGTCACATTCTGACCCCAAGCACAGCCAGAATCCTATTAGTCTTCCCCTATCAATTAACCCTACAATTTTTTCCATTTAATTGCCAGATGTTTTTCCTTAGGTCAGCAAGCCGCCGCTAGAACACTGCATAAGAAGAGCATTTTCAGACATGAAATACACACACGCACCCACACAATACACACACGCACGCAAATATTTCGTAGCATGCTGCATGATTACATCTCACACGTACACTGCTATTACAGCGAAGCATGATTTATGCGCACCATCTCAACGTGTCCCGGCGCTTTATTATTTGGAATTCCTTTTCCCCCTAAGCAACGTCAATATACAAAAAAGCCCAGCACGAACATGTGATACCTGTTAAGTATAACATGAAATATGACACTTAAAAGCAAATTGGTGACTAATTCCTGGGGCTGTTTGTTCATTCCCATTTAAACTAAGTCACCTGCTCTTAAGGAAGCGTTTAGAAATCAAAATCCAGAAAAAAAAAGCAAAACCGGACTCTGACTACAGGTTGCCTTAATAAAATCCATCCTGACTCATTTCTTCGGCTTCCAATGGCGCTAAATCCCGCCAGTACTTGTAACACAATCCTCCGTCGAGCTGCCAAGGCATTCGTTACCCCAGATCACCAATGCACCAAGTCACTGCACCCCTGTTTTTGCCAAATTGACTTCTAAGTCATATGTTAGACTTCATTTGCCAAATACTGAACTATCCCTTGGTTCCTAGTGTGCAATTAGAAAAGAATTCACAAGTAAAAAAGGAGTAGGATAGAAGGCACCTCTAAAATGTTCCTACTTGGGGGAAGAAACGTATCCACTTAACACATGAGTGTTCCTCCTGACCTGCCTCAGCTTTCAAGGACTTGAGTAGAGTTGGGTAGGTCATTCCTGGCATGCCCTTCTCCCTGGAACCTTGAAAGCATCAACACCTCCCTCTTTCTAAAGGCTCACACTGGAGTTACCACAAGTTTTGGATTAAATGTATCTCATTACTTATGCCCACAAGTTACTCTTGTTTCATGGCCTCCTTTTGAGAGAAGACACAAAAATCAGGGTCAGGGTTCGTGGAAGTTGAGTCTCTGAAGGCTGTGTGTATACGCTTACACTACACGGAGAAATCGGCATTGACGTGGTTGCTGGTCCAATTTCAAGTAGTCCAATTAAACGGTGTTTTAAATGGATGGGGCCAGTTGTTTTATGAGCTTGGGTGTCTATTTATCTTTATCTTTGTAGAATACAACATCAATGGAGAGTAACCAGCAGCTCTGGGGTGGACTTAGACGTGACCGACATTAGCGGGATTAACAAAGGCAGATAGCACTGGTGGGTAATTATTATACCTTAGCTTCAGGAGGACTACTTCGAAAAAATTTTTTTCTAAACTGAAAATTAAGAGGATAACGTTGACAGATTCTATTATGGATTCTGTCACCTTTTAGTATATTTCCTAACTGTGCATAGTATAGAAAAGGGCAAGGAATTAATCAGGTTGCCAAAAGAGCTGGGTTACACAGCATGCAGAGAGCACTTCAGCTACATTATTTGCACAATTTCTGTAGGGAGTTGTGCAATAGAGGCCTTAAATTTAATATGTCTGGCCCCCTTCCACCTGGACTCGGTTCAAACCCACCGCCTGCAGCTCACTGAATCTGGAGTGGGAAATCAGTCATTACATTACGAACGGATGGCAAATGATTCCAATTCACATTTTTCAGCTGGTATGTTTTTTAACCTGGAGCAAGACCAAATTGGAAAATTCTGCAATTCTGCAAGCTGGGCATTAGATCTATATTGCAGTCTAAATACATTTCTCGTTTGAGGAAGTTGGCGAGATGATTTTTCTTGAGAATTTCTTTAGTTGCCATGCCACCAACAGAAATTTCAAGGTCCACATCGTCACCTTCCTGCTGGTCCTTTTGTTTCTCACCGGGGCGGTGGGGGGGGGGGGGGGGGGATGTTGTCAGTGCAATTAGACTGCAATGATCTACACAAACACTGACCTGATTTCTTCATGCTTATGGATACGTTATGTAGACCGAAGGGCCATATTCAACAAAGACCAAAGTCTCTTGGAGATTGCTTTTGTACAAAAAGGCAAGTAGAACTATGCAAAAAAAAAAAAAAAATGGGCACAGGAAAAGAAGAAACAAGTGATACAAAAAGAAATATCAACTGGCTCTTAACCACATGAAAATGTGGTCAATCGTGTTGGCACCAAGGACATTCAAAATATAATACAAACACGATCTCTTTTTTTATTCATAACATTGAAAACTAACATCCAGCGCTGGTAAGGACATGGGGATATATACTTCACTGACAGAACAATACACTGCTCTAACCTTCATAAAAGTAATCTATAAGTGTAAATGTAAATTAAACAATTAATTTAAATGACCTACACTTGGCCTCCACTACCCTAACAGCCCTCATCTGACAGGTTAAGGAGCCAATGTGGGGATTCTGCCTATTGCTAAATACATCTTTTCCAATTATGCCTTCTAGAAGGCATCAAGATGGGCTTCGGGACCCACTGGATCCTCTGGGAGACAGACCCAAGCTAAAACACCCCTGAGCACTGGCCCTCCATAAACCCTTACTCTGACTGGCAGACCAGAGGGACAGTTTTGGTCTCCTGGGATTAGTGTCAGCTCAGAGACCCTATCTAGCAGTACAGGGAAAAGGCCTGATGGATCCCTTTTCCCCAGTACGCAGTCACTCGTCAAAGGCTGCCGGTCCCTTTGCGAGGGCTGGGATAAAGATTAACGGTGTCATTTTGATAGCACATTATGGTCCCTCCTCAAGGGGACCCACCCCCTCCTGTATTCAAGAGGTTCTGGGTCTGAGAACTGGTTCAAGTGGGTGGACTGGTTGAGGAGCCCTGACTCTGTTTTTGTGATTCAAGTTAGACTTTTGTTGCCTTGACCTAGAACTGTTCCACTGATGCAAATCAAGTAAGGACTTAGTAGGCTTGCTATGGGTTTCACTTCTACGAACACCATGATCAACTAGCCGATGTTACAGGTCTTTATCGGTCAGACTATTCTCACTGTTGTCTGACTCTGCTGTCCATTACAGAAACTATGTCCACCTTGCCTCCGGCTCTCAACTGTTGCCACTCGGCCCCACCACCCGGGGATACAGTTAACCCCACTGCATTTAGGTTCCCTCCATCAGATGTAGCAGTTCCCACTATAATTTACGACAAGAAGAGCGATCAAGGAGCACTTCAAGGATACTGGGCTCCCTTCACAATGTCTTTCTCACAGACGTAGTGAGAGGTGCATCCTCTGAACCCTTCCATGGTGAGTGAGCAGGTATTAAATGGTAAATCCACTCCAAAAGCCAATCTTCCTAAGCCCCTGAATCCCTTCCTGTACAGTGTACCAAACTCTCGGGGCCAAGTTTCAGCCAGCCCACCAACCAAACTATCAGAATGCTAATGCCACAGTCCCAAGCTGCATCACTAAATTCAAGATGTCTGCCTAAAGCTCCCACAGCCATCAAGTCAGCCTCGTCCAACTTTACGTTCCTTCCACTATTTACTGCACACCCTTCGTGTCCATTCCCCCATATATTCCCCAGCCTTCTGCCTCCATATTGTAAACAAGCTTTTTTTTTTTTTTTTTTGGAGTATGGAGTATCTCACCCTTTGGAACCTCCTGGGACTTGAGTCCAATTATAGGTCTAAAGGCAGGTGTGGGGGGGGGGGGGGGGTAGTAGGGATAGTTCCTGAGGAGATGGACAGCCGCCTGGAGCCTTATCTTTTATGTTTGACCAGGAGTAGCTAATGGTGATATTTTGTATACCTCTATTTCCATATGAAACCATGGACTATCAGGGTCCTCTCTGCCACTGGACACAGTCATTACTGTCTTCAAAGCTAATCACATTAGAGAAGCAATTCCAGACACTCAAGATCTATTTCAGAAAATTCCTCTTTGACAACGTTCTGTCCTTCTAGAACCACTCTTAGTACCAAAATCTTTATAAATTAAGGTTTCCAGGGAAAAAGAAGGATAGATAAGTAGACAAGTAGGTAGGTAGGTAGGTAGATGTTAACCTAATGTACAAAATACCTTCACGAAAAACCTACATTAGTGTTTGATTACATAAGTGACTACTGGAGCCCAGCCACCCAAAAAGTCACCATCACAACAGGTGGTAACGAACAGGCTTCATTAGACTATTATGCTTGAGAGGCACCTGAGTGATGCAGCTGGTTAAGCGTCAGACTCTTGATTTCAGCTCAGGTCATCATCTCGCGGTTTGCGAGTTACGCACTGATGTCATGGAGCCTGCTTGGAATTCTCTGCCTCCCTCTCCCTCTGCCCCGCCCCCCACTCGCATTCCCTCTCTCTTTCTCTCAAAAATAAACATTTAAGAAAAAAGAATATTATGCTTGACCGTGGCCTATGGTGAACTCTCCTGAAATAGTTCTGGTTGTTCTAAACGTATCTCCTCTCGATCTAATATGGACACTTTGGTGGGGGGGGGGGGGGGGGGTCCCAAGTGGATTATATATAAAATCTTTAGAAGTAATTAATGATGTTAAGAGATCACGCAGGTATGTCCATTTTCTAGTTGAGGAACTAACATCGACTTTACCTGTATTAACATATTCATCGTTGCCACCCACTCTCACCCTTCCGGCTACTCGAGTAGAGCTCAGCATTCCTGGACTCAACTTCTAGCACAGCCTTCTTCCTCAGGGAGATGACGTCACCTCTACAATCCCAGTCAGACTCTCACCTCCACATTTCCGTTACTCGAATTGTAACATTAAATTAATTTTCGAGCACTGCAGTAACAACATAAACGTACGGAGGTGCTACGAAACGCGGCTTTATTTCCAAAGAGTTTACGTGTTTTCATATGACGTGCTTTCAAAACCTGGAAAGCAAAAATAAAATTTAGACTTCTGGAAGAGGGTTGGTGAGATTTCCCTGGAGCAATGTTCTGCATTCTACAGCAGAGGCTGTCTTAATGGTTACTGTTTCCCGAGAGTTGAGGAAGCGGCTGTGACATGTGGTAAGGGAAGTGTGGCCTTTGCTACATGAAAATATTTCACCTACTGGCTGTAAAGCTTGTACTCTGAATTTTGTTTGGTGGAGTACACGGCCTACATTCTCTTCCTATTTTTTTTTTTTGTAATAACTTAAGAAATTTATAATTATCTGAAGAGTCAAGAATGCTGCTTGTGGGGGCGCCTGGGTGGCGCAGTCGGTTAGGCGTCCGACTTCAGCCAGGTCACGATCTCGCGGTCCGTGAGTTCGAGCCCCGCGTCGGGCTCTGGGCTGATGGCTCGGAGCCTGGAGCCTGTTTCCGATTCTGTGTCTCCCTCTCTCTCTGCCCCTCCCCCGTTCATGCTCTGTCTCTCTCTGTCCCAAAAATAAATAAACGTTGAAAAAAAAAATTTAAAAAAAAAAAAAAAAGAATGCTGCTTGTGGAACAGAGTTTTTCTTGCTTCAAAATGAACTAACCCTTCTAGGCATTACGAGCTTGTGTCCAATGTTCTGAATGTTCTAGAACCATTACAGCAATTGCTATGAATACTTCTGGAGGCCTTGATTAAAAAAAAAAAAAAACTTGACATCCAAATAGAATGTAGACTACCTTGCAATAAAAACGTCTTCTCTCTTACAGCAAATGAGTTATTGTGACAAAACAAAAAATAAGGACATTGGAGTTGGCGGTGAATTTAAAACCTGAGACAACATTTTATAGTTGCATAACACTGGACAGTTCACTTAGACCCTCTGAGACTCAAATGTCTCATAAAATTAGTAATACCAATGTCTCCCATTAATTATTATGGAGATAGTCAAGAACATAACAGTGTATGTGAGAGAGAATTATAAACTTCACAATATTGGGATTATTAATCGTTCTCTGACAATGTTATACTCTTATAAAGTCAGAGCCAGTTACAAAAGAAGATGTTATTTCAGAGTCCTAATCACCACAATACCTCCTTAAAATGAAATCAGAATTTCTCAGACAGAACAACATAAACCCACAAGGGTTTATCTTTAGAATGAGGGAAATGAGGAAAGGTTATCAGTCTTTTGTGCAAACAAAGTGTGGTTACAAGTTCAGAATCGTGCTGAAACATGAGTTTCACATACCTGTTCCCACTGGGCAGGGACAGACTAGCCAGATAAAACACAGAGGGCCTAAGAGCAAAGAACTAACCTTTCTGGAAGAAGCCTAGGGACAGCTGCTTCTGGGGGAAGCCCGCAGATGGGAACACCGTGGACCACTCTAATATGCGGACTGTCAGGAAATGTCATGACTTTCAAGAGAAACCTCTCAGTACAGATAGCATCTGTTTCTCCAGCTGGTTCTCAGCCGGAAATTATAAGGAAAACAATGTGGAGGCAGGAAAGGATCAGTTTGGGAAAGATTATATTCCACTCCAGGAGCCAGAGAACAAGTTCTTGCATGTGGCTTTATTCAAAACTAGAAGGGGAATCCAGTATAGAACATTCATTCGGAAATGAATGCACTTTGGATCTGACTACCTGCCCCACTCATTAAGGATCTTTCGACTTGGGGCCCCTGGGTGGCTTAGTTAGTTAAGGGTCTGACTCTGGATTTCAGCTTAGGTCATGATCTCACGGTTTCTGAGCTGGAGCCCCGTGCCAGGTTCCACACTGACAATGCAGAGCCTGCTTAGGATTCTCTCTCTCTCCCTCTCTGTCACTCCCCCACGCACTCGCTCTCTCAAATTAAATACATGTTATTAAAAAAAAAAAAGATGTGACTACTATAAGACATAATTTTTAGTAAATGGTCTCTCAAACTTCCTAGTAAAGATAAGAAATTAGACATCACTCTAGATACTACCTCTCAAATGGTTCTCAAATATGTCCACCTCTAGTCATGTCCACCTCTACCTTCTAGCCCTCCACTAGACAACTCCCTCTTGACAGGAGACTTTCCACCTTTGCCTGGTGTCCAGAATCATCTTGTTAAAATCTCAATATGCATGCCTGCTTCAAATTGTCTATGGCTTCCCACTGGACTTAAAATCCATGCTTCTCGGGGCACTTGGGCAACACGGTCGACTGAGCATCTGACTTTTGATTTTGGCTCAGGTCGTGATCCCAGGGTGATGAGACTGAGCCCTGTGTTGGGCTGTGTGCTGAGCATGGAGCCTGCTTCAGATTCTCTCTCTCACTGCCTCTCTCTCTGGCTCATGCTCTCTCTCTCTCTCTAAGCAAACAAAAAAAAAAAAAATCCATGCTTCTCATGGCTGCAAGACCCTGTATTTCATATTCTTCCTCTTCCTCTTCCTCTACCTTCTTTTCCAGCTACTCATCTGACACTGACCTTGCTCCACAGATCCTGGCCTTCCTTGAAGGCTCTTTATTGCATCAACATCTTTTCCACACACCTGTGTCCTTTAAGCGGAACTCTGTTTCCCTCGATCCTCGACTGGCTTCTTTCTACTCATTCTTTAGGTCACAGATTAACACGTGATTCTTGGGAAACCGAGGACCCCACATATGGATGGACCCTGTGGCACTCTCTACCAGTCCTCCTTCAAGGCAGTTCCTACAGAATGTTCAGTTACAAATTAAGCTATGTTCTCACTTGACGGCCTCCTCCCAAGAGGCAGGTGCCATGAAGGCAACGAGCACATCAACTGAGTTCATCCTTTAATATCCAAGGCCTAGCACTGTGCCTGATATTGTTGTTGAATGGACAATGACTACACGTTAAGTTTACGTTTACAGTAATTTTTTAAAGTGTATTTTTCGAGAGCAAGCGAGAGAGCGCAAGCGCCCGCAACTGGGGGAGGGGCAGAGAGAGAGGGAGAGAGAAAGAATCCCAGGCAGATTCCCCACTATCAGCACAGAACCCGACACAGGGCTTGATCTCAAGAACCATGAGATCATGACCGGAGCCAAAATCAAGAGTCAGACACTTAATCAACTGAACCACCCAGGTGCCCCAATGTTTATAATAATTATTCATTCATTCACAATAGTAAAAGCGTCTTAAATCTTGGTTATTATTGCTGGAAACCTATCCCTCCCCAAATACCAAGAAGGTAGTTAAGGAGTAAAACCAACTACCTTTGTCAACCTTTAAGAATGACCCTAGGGGCGCCTGGGTGGCGCAGTCGGTTAAGCGTCCGACTTCAGCCAGGTCACGATCTTGCGGTCCGTGAGTTTGAGCCCCGCGTCGGGCTCTGGGCTGATGGCTCAGAGCCTGGAGCCTGTTTCCAATTCTGTGTCTCCCTCTCTCTCTGCCCCTCCCCCGTTCATGCCCTGTCTCTCTCTGTCCCAAAAATAAATAAAAACATTGAAAAAAAAAAAAAAAAAAAAAGAATGACCCTAAATCAGGATGTTGAATTTGTATATAATTCTGTCTTCTTAACTGGACAACAAGCCTTTCAGACTGTGGACTGTGTTTTGTTCTTCTGTAGACATCTAATATTTGATGGTGAATAATGTTTATACAATATTTTTTTAATTTTTTTAACATTTATTTATTATTGAGAGACAGAGAGAGACAGAGCATGAGCAAGGGAGGGGTAGAGAGAGGGGGAGACACAGAATCTGAAGCAGGCTCCAGGCTCGGAGCTGTCAGCACAGAGCCCAACGCAAGGCTCGAACTCACAAACCTCAAGACCATGACCTGAGCCCAAGTCGGACAATCGACCGACGGAGCCACCCAGGCACCCCTATGGTATTTTTTACCTTTAAACTCAAAATGATGAGATGGGGACATTTAAAAATATTGACCACATCTTAATTTTTCAAACCCCATGTGCAGATCCCTCTAATCTGCTTGACTGTCACATTTTACAAAATGGAGCCTAGACAGGAACAAAGTATCACACCAGTGAGAAATACCAGTGTCCTTATAAAGAAAATAAAGGTAAGCAAGGTCCCAGACATAACACATATTTTTGTGTATTTGATGATGATGCAGGATATGATATCATTCAGGTGTCCACCTTATTTAACGAAGGCAAAAGAGTGCAGTTAGCAAGAAAGACTATGGATCCAGAATGCCTGAGGAAAATTCAACCCTGAGTACTGATGATAGCATGACCTTGGCCAAGTTCCTTAACTCTCTTTGCATTTCAATGTTCTCTTGTGTAAAATGACACTACTAATCATTCTGACCTGAAAAGTTTATTGTGTAATAGAAAAGATATCAAGAAGATGAATGGGGGAGACAGGTAGGAAATCGAAAATCAAAAAAAGGATGGAAATCTTTTAAAAATAAACTAGAGCCTTGGAGAGTCCAAGTGGCTCAGTCGGTTAAGCGTCTGACTCTTGATTTCAGCTCAGGTCACGATCCCAGGGTTGTGGGATCAAGCACGCACTGGACTCTGTGTTGAGCATGGAGCCTGCTTAAGATTCTCTCTCTCTTCCTCTGCCCCTCTCCACTCGCACTCTCTAAAATAAAAAAAGAAACAAACTAGAGGGCATGATGCAAGAGACAATACGGTAAGAAACAAATTAGGATGGCCAAAAGCCTTGAACGCCACATAAAGACCCTGGATTTTATGCAAGAGGTAAAAAGGATGATTTGGGCGCTCTCAGTAGAGCTTCAGCAGGATCCAAACTACAGGATGGATATGGTGAGTCAAGGTTGCTTTTGCTGCCACTAGTTTTCCTCTATGTAAATTTTCCTTACGCCTATCTTGGGCTTTATGCTTCCGGTGGGATTCATTTAACCCCAACTCCAGGGGCAGCTCTGCGGCTAGGACATGACACCCAAAGGATTACTTTCCCCAACACCAAGCCTACTTCAGAATGGACATGTGATCCAAAGAGCCAAGGAGAGCCAATGAGACTTGTGCTGATACTGTTGGGAGAAAAGTACACCGTCTTTCTTGTGAGACCCAAATCTAGGAGGAGGTGGGCCTAGATTTGCCGGCAGCCATTTTTGCCACCATGGGAAGCCTGAGAACGAAGCCAGCATGGAAGAGAATAGAGTTCACAGAAGCACAGAGCCTGGGTCCTGGTGATGTTATATGAGCTGGCACTTAAACAACCCTGCCCTTAAACTTCACATGTACCTAAGACAGGAAACTCTCTTTCCTGAAGTTGAATTTTCTGCCCCTTGCAACTCAAAGAATCCCAACTGATCCTCAAGTAACAAAACTATGCACATGGCCAAAGAGGTAAAAATAGAAATAACAAAGGGACAAAAGTAAGTTATGATATAGAAGGGAGAGAAATTTATATGAGGATCATTTTCAAGGCTCCCCGGGTGTTTAACTACAGAGTGATCATGACTACTGAACAACACAAGGGGACTGTTTCTTCCCATCATATGACTCTTATCGGGAAACTTCACAACTATCTGAGAACCGTTAAATATCGGAATGCCAAGTTTTCATTCGGTTATAAAATTCTACCTTCAGTTTTCTTCCCCTCCCAAATGATTATCAGACATAACATTCTTTCAAAGACAGGCTACCTCATTTATTATACATATCTTAAAACTTTACTTAAAACACGATGACATTTAAATGAAAGAAGGTATGGGTATCACGACGGAACAGAGACCCGTGAGGACTTCTAAAGACTAAATTTTATTTGTCAGGAAATGTGTGTCATCGGTGCACAATAAATCCTTGTCGATCAACGATAACAGGTGACACTCATCAAACACCATGCTCAAAGAGCCGTACATATGTTGACGAGTTTAGTTTTAACTGTAACTTTTTTTAGGAATGTGCTTTTATTTCTATTCACAGTTGAAAACCACAACACAGGTAAGATAAATACTTGCCTTGGCTCCAAATGGTACCAGGACACAACGCTGGAGAGTTTAGCTATAGAGCCACATGCCTCGGAGCTACAGGCCAAGTAAGAGAGGAAGTGAATGGACAAAGAGGGAACCCCTGCTTGGTCCCCGGAGGTGGGAAAAACGGGGCAAGTGGACCGAGTCTTTGCAACCCCTCGGTTCTGTTGCTCTTTGGTAGATTCACGTTCTTATAATGTCTCGGTTCCTACTTGATTATCAACAAGGCATTTTGAGAAAGCTCTGTTCAGTATTTCCAATCTCCCAGGGTACAATTCAGTACACCGAAAACAATTTACTCAAATGAAAACCTGTTGAAATGCTAGCCTGGTCAACTGGAAGACTAAGCACTGTTTTCCCTATGTTGTCTACCAGAAGTTAGGGAGTAACTGAGTCACTGAGACAATGTGGCTTATCACCAGTCTGATACCCAGGAGCCCGACCATTTCGGGCTCATGGTGAAATGGATGCCAGGCACCACCTGGGTGTCTCAGACGAAAGCCTGGCCCAGGAGCCACAGACAACTCGCTCACCCCATATTGATAGTCTGCAGCATTAGGTGGGACGGGCGGCATTATAATCACTCATCTGACACGAATCAACACTCACCATAATGGCACAGCATTTTCCACTTGAATTTGCCCCTGAGTTTATGCCTCTCAGCTCGCAAAGAAGTGCTAATCATATCTCATACAGACAGCAATTTAAAAATCAATCTCTGTGTTCATGGAAATGCGGCATTTAATTTTGGGCTGATGTCACTATCACGGGAGGGGTAAGATCAACCTCCATCTAGTGGTTGAAATCCACTCGAAAATCAGGTGGTTCGCTCATTTAATTGGGGAATATCTCACTGTCACAGAACACCTACTCTCCCTCTGCAGGGTCTATCTTTTTGAGCGTATGAGGACTTTTCCTGTAGACTTGGACACAGGCCACCAACTGCTTCTTCACCTTAAGACACACCATCTCGAAGACTTTCCTTAAAAGCATCGGAAGAGTCGTGGGGTGGTGATTTCTTTAGATGAAAATCATTTCAGTACTGCTGACTGAAATAAGAGTTCATTTCACCCACCTTGAGCTCGTGTTTCTGTTTCTCCTCAGATTTTGCCACCGTCAGCAATGTCGCGCACAGAGTGAGGCTGCACGAGCCGGAGAAGCACTTTCTTGGGCATTCGTCTTGCCCTCTGTCTAAGGTTACAAAACATTTTGATGGTCTCCCCCGGGCGTGATTTCCAGATGCTCAAATCGGTATCTGTTGCCTCCTTTGCGAGAGGAGGCAGAGCTTCACGCTGTCTCATTCCCAACACGCTGTACAGAGGGACCTTTTATTTTATTGTAAATATTTTTTAATGTGTATTTATCTACGAGAGAGCACATGCGCAAGCACAAGTTGGGGAGGGGCAGAGAGCGGGAGACACAGGCTCCGAAGCAGACTCCAGGCTCCGAGCTGTCAGCACAGAGCCCGACGCGGGGCTCGAACTCACAAACCGAGACATCTTGACCTGAGCCGAAGGTGGAGGCTCAACCGACTGAGCCAACCAGACGCCCCCCAGAAAAAGCAAGGTTTTGGTTTTCCTTTTCTTTTTTCATTTTTGCCAAGCGCAGAGCTGAGTAACAGTTAAAATTTACCAAGCACGGTACTGTTTGTTGCTGTGTTCTTCGAGCTTTTATTCCCAGAAGCCACGTAGGACTCTGGAAAATAATAAGCTCCTAGTATTTTAGCACTTTCTTTCTCTCCACTTTCTAGGAATGCCTTCATTTGTGGGAGTCTTAAGGCCTTAAATGTCTATTTATACATAGACAGGGTTGTTTACTTTTGATATTCTCATTGTAGATGACTTGGTCAAGAGATGCTTGAATTTTCTTCACATTGAAGACAGGCGGCGAATGTTATTCTATGTCCCATAGCTCAGACAGTTCTGCTCAGGGTGCGACTTTTGAGAGAAGGCTGATGGAAAGCATCCCTATGTGCGACACATACTTTCTGGGAAAGTGTTTAGAGCGGGTGTTCACCATCTACTATGTCCAGCCTGTTAACCTTTGGGAATTCTTCAGTGAAGATTTTTCATGTATGGGGTCCTTTAGACCAAGTTCCTTTGTACTTCTGTCCCTGTTCCATCGTACTCAGCTCCCAACTGCTTCATCAATTCTCTCCTTGTGGTTCTGAACTAGAGTCCCAGTTTCTGGAATAATTTGGCCTAACCCATTTCCTTTCTCCCAACACAGAGTGGAAAGTGTTCCTTCATTTATTTCCTGGCAATGCCATCCATTTCTCTGTTTACAACTTATTGTTTATGATTACCTTTTTAAAGTTTATTTATTTTATTTTGATGGGGCAGGGCGCGTGGGGGAGGGACAGAGAGAGAGAATGCTAAGCAGGCTCCACGTTGTCAATACAGAGCCTGACACAGGGCTCGATCCCACCAACTGTGAGATCGTGACCTGAGCCGAAATCAAGAGGCAGAGGCTGAACCGACTGAGCCACCCAGGCGCTATGATTACTTTAATTAGCAACCTGAGCCCAGGAATTCCCAGTGGTTCAGACAACCTCTAGTACGATTCCTTTTGAAATGATAAGTCGCAAGTTGATTGTTGTTTCAGGGAAAAAGAGACGCGAGGCAAAGAAAAATATGGAGGTTGTCTGCGGTGGGGGGTGGGGGGGGAGGTTAGATCTAAATGACAGATTTCATCTGTAAGCCTCAGCTGATCTCCTCCCTCTTGCCTCAGAATCCCATGCAACGGGCTATCGGAGACTCTTCTCCCCCTGAGCCTTCTCCAGCGATGTTCCCCTTTGCTTGAATCCCGGCCAGCTTGAATCCCGGCACTACTCTCCACCCCACCTCCCTGAGTCAATGATGTTAAGGTTTGGGTCTTTCTCCTACTTCACTAGTGAATAACATGTACATAAGTCGATACTGTATTTGTGTGTTGGTTCAATTCCTTATACTTGCGCCCAAACGCATACCTCATGTGTCTGCTAAAACGGCTGAGCAAAGGGGGGAAAATAATAACCAAAACTCTACTTTCATTAGTTCAGGCTGATGCTTACAATGAAAAGAGGATCTGGGCAAAGGGGAACAGGGTCTTCCTGCCATTCTTACTGTCTACAGAGTAAGAGAGGGGCGCCTGGGTGGCTCAGTCGGTTGAGTGTCTGACTTTGGCTCAGGTCATGATCTCGCGGTCCATGAGTTTGAGCCCCGCGTCGGGCTCTGCACTGACAGCTCAAACCTTGGAGCCTTTTTCAGACTGTGTGTCTCCCTCTCTCTCTGACCCTCCCCTGTTTGTGCTCTGTCTCTCGCTCTCTCTCTTAAAAATGAATAAACGTTAAAAAAAATTTTTTTAAAGAAATGATATTAAAACCATTTTTAATAGTTATTTTTCCCATAACTTGCTGGACTTGTACCCAACAAAGAAGGCAATGGTCTCTGACTCTCCACTTTCTGTCAAATATTTTAAACGAAGAATGACTAAGTCCTGTATGTTTCCTCTCTAAATTTATCTCAATTACCACTTCTCCACCATTCCGACCAGAGCCTTAGGTTAGAATCTTACGAACTTTCACCTGGACTCCCTTGCTAGTCTCTTTATGTTTGTTAGTTTTTTTCTCTCCTAGGAGAGCTTTATTCGGGGGCCGGGATGCTCCTTCCAAGACTCAGTCCTGATCATGTCTCTCCTATGTTCCAATCTTCAGTCGCTACAGAACAGAGCTGAAATTCCTGAACAAAACACAGATCTGTCCTTGTTCACTTTCCAGTTGTCCTTCTTCCTTCCCCACCTAACTCTAGCTAGGTCAAACCACTAACTTGCTTTTATTTTCACCTTTGGATGTGATATTTTCTCTACTAGAAATGGCCTTTTTCTTCTCGTCTCCCTGGCAAACTCCCACATTCAGGTTAAAAATCACTTCCTGGGGCGCCTGGGTGGCGCAGTCGGTTGAGCGTCCGACTTCAGCCAAGTCACGATCTCGCGGTCCGGGAGTTCGAGCCCCGCGTCGGGCTCTGGGCTGATGGCTCGGAGCCTGGAGCCTGTTTCCGATTCTGTGTCTCCCTCTCTCTCTGCCCCTCCCCCGTTCATGCTCTGTCTCTCTCTGTCTCAAAAATAAATAAATGTTGAAAAAAAAAATTTTTTTTAAATAAACATCACTTCCCTTGGAAGGTTCTCTTTACATCCCTTTGCAGAATTAATCAAGCACTGCCCTTTCTGTGTTGCCTTAACACTTTATTTTGACTTAGAGCATTTCTCATATAACTCGAATAATTTCCTTCCGCATCTTTTAGTTCCTACATGAAAGAAACTCAGTTCTGCTTTTTTTTTGGATTACCATGATCTATCTCAGGTTAAGCATAAATGCTTGATCTTTCTTAATAAACACAGCAGATGGATGTTAACTGAATACATGTCCAACTCTGGTGGCAGCAAAGAAAACCTTCAAGAGGCAAGTCCACAATAAACACAAAACAAAAACATTTCAACCATGTATATGAAAGAATGTCTCCTACCTAGAGTTTTTAAATATTTTCTTAGAGTTCAAAAGCTTTAAGATCATTCTCAAAATGACCTCTTATGGGATGCCTGGATGGCTCAAGTCAGTTAAGTGTCTGACTTCAGCTCA
The DNA here is from genome assembly GCF_022837055.1 of Prionailurus viverrinus. Classification (NCBI taxonomy): domain Eukaryota; kingdom Metazoa; phylum Chordata; class Mammalia; order Carnivora; family Felidae; genus Prionailurus; species Prionailurus viverrinus. The sequence continues at coordinate 102,656,625 of NC_062561.1, forward strand.
GGTCATGATCTCAGAGTTTGTGAGTTTGAGCCCTGCATCAGGCTCTTTGCTTTCAGAACAGAACCCACTTCGGATCCTCTGTCTCCCTCTCTCTCTGCCCTTCCCCCAGTCTCATTCCCGTGCACTCTCTCCCTCTCTCTCAAAATGACCTCTTATAGTGTCCAGTCAGCATAATTAATGATGACAGTAATAAACAACATTTATAAGTGCTATGTGTATGACACTGTGATAGGCAACTCATTGCAACGTCTAATTTAACTATCATATACATCTGTGAAGTAAGTACTAGTATTTCCTCCACCTTGCATGTGAGAGAGTCACTGAGGTTGTGAAGGGTATAGAACGAGTGTCTGCAGGTAAGTGAAAATATTAAGATTAAATTTTTTAAAATACATTTATTTTTGAGAGAGAGAGAGAGAGAGAGAGAGACAGAGTGTGAGCAGGGGAGGGGCAGAAAGAGAGGGAGACACAAAATCCAAAGCAGGCTCCAGGCTCCGAGCTGTCAGCACAGCATCCGACACAGAGCTCGAACTCATGAACCACAAGATCATAACCTGAGCTGAAGTCAGACGCTTAACAGCTTAACCGACTGAGCCACCCAGGCGCCCCTGAAAACAGTAAGATTTAAAAGCAGATCTCTAGGGGCACCTGGGTGGCTCAGTCGGTTGAGCATCAGACTTCGGTTCAGGTCATGATCTCGCGGTCTGTGAGTTCGAGCCCCGCATCGGGCTCTGTGCTGACAGCTCAGAGCCTGGAGCCTGTTTCGGATTCTAGTGTCTCCCTCACTCTGACCCTCCCGCATTCATGCTCTGTCTCTGTCTCAAAAATAAATAAACCTTAAAAAAAATTTTTTAAAAAGCAGATCTCTAAATGCAGGCTCTTAACCCAAATGCTCTGCTGCCTTCAGGTCACAGATCCCCAAATCTTTTTCAGAATGTCCATCCTGGCATTTAGTGCCTTCTACTGTGACACTGGGACATTTCCAGTATTTTTTTTTTCAACGTTTATTTATTTTTGGGACAGAGAGAGACAGAGCATGAACGAGGGAGGGGCAGAGAGAGAGGGAGACACAGAATCGGAAACAGGCTCCAGGCTCTGAGCCATCACCCCAGAGCCTGACGCGGGGCTCGAACTCCCAGACCGCGAGATCGTGACCTGGCCGAAGTCGGACGCTCAACCGACTGCGCCACCCAGGCGCCCCTTTTTCCAGTATTCTTATGATCGCTTCAAGTATGTGCACTAAATACAATGGTTTTACAAAATCTAGGTTCCATAAAGTTTCCAAGATTCGGCAACTCTTTGCAAGTCATGAGACCAGACTGTTTATTTGAAAGTCAAATGATTTGTTTCACCGAGTGGCTCAGCTCCATTGAATTTCACTTCCTCCAGCACTGTCTCTCGAGTGGCATTATCTTCTGCCATGGTTGAAACGCACACTCCTGTACGTGAAGTGTTTTACTTGTGTATATTTGCCTTGGCTAGTTCTTACTACATCAACAACAGCCTACGCTGAAATTTATACTAAATTCTTTACCGCCTGGTCTTTCTTCAAGGATACCATATTAGATGAGCCTTGCAAATAAGGAGGTGGGCAAGGAGAGAGCTTAAAAGTGATGTGTGCTTTGTATTAGGGGGAAATGTTGTTGGCTAATTTCTTCATTACAAAATTACAATCCGTACGATGCTCATTAGAAATACTCAGCAAGGATGAGGCAAGCCAGTAGAACCAGGAGAAATGATTGCTAATAAATTTAAAATGTGAAAAAAAAAGTCTATCCGTTTGCTTAACTTCATAAAAATACACAGGTGGTACAGTCCTTTTCATTCTCCTGCTGATTTGGAAGAAGTCGTTACTTGATAAAGTAGGTAAGCAACTGTTTTGGTAAGTAACCTAAAAACAATTCTGCTCCTCCAAATGTGGGAATAAAAGACTTCTTATTGTACAAACTTTTAATAAAAACTATCCGTGACTCAAAGTAAAAGCATACTGAAAACAAACTGGATTTTATATTTGACGAAGGCGATATTTTGAAGGCCCTTTTGAAACTGTAAGCTATTTATTTAGATTCATTTATCAGTGTCTGTATTAAATAGTGTTTATTACACTTCCTCACACACAAGACTGCACCAGTCTCCACAAGTCATACTAGAATCACACACATACTGCAATAGGAAATATGCCCAGAGTGGGATATAAATACCCAACTGGACCATCTTAAGGCATGACATGTGGATAATTACTGATTATCATGTATCTAGACCTTACTGTCTTGGTATCTGATGGATGACTAGCGACCATACTGTCATCAAGACTTCAGAGGGAGTTACCACTTACACTTTGTTCCCATTTATGTATTTATTTATTTAAAAAAAAATTTTAATGTTTATTTATTTTTGAGAGAGACAGAGACAGAATGCGAGTGGGTCAGGGGCAGAGAGAGAGGGAGACAGAGAATCCGAAGCAGTCCGAGCTGTCGGCACAGAGCCCGACGCGGGGCTCGAACCCGCGAGCGGTGAGATCACGACCTGAGCTGAAGTCAGACGCTCAGCCGACTGAGCCACCCAGGCGCCCCACTTTGTTCCCATTTAAATCCAGACAAAGCTTTACGGGCAAAAGGCATTTTCAGGAGGATCCCAAGTATCAATGGAGGAAGCCAGGCACAGAGTGAAGAAAAAATACACAGAATTAGTTGAGAGAAACCTTAAAAAGGGTCTCATCTCCTATACGCCAGGTCGGTCTCTATGCTTGCTTACTTGGCCTCTCCACTCAGGTGCCTAAGAGTTCCCTCAACTGGGCATGTTCAAAATAAGTCTTGATCCCCGCCCTCGTCTGTTACTGATACTCCCCCAGGGTTCCCCTCAGCAAATGGTACCACCATCCAACCACACGAAACTTCTCTGAAATCTGACTCCGAAACAGGTCCAGATCCACTCACTTTCTGTACTCTCACCGCCTGTGGTTGCCACCATCGTCTCGGGCCCAGACTGCTTCAATAGCCTGTCATCAGCCTGTAGTCTCTCGGTAGTCATTACATTTTCCAAATTAACTCAGGATCACAGCACATCTCTACTTAAAATACTCCAATAGCTTTTCATTTCCACTGAAGTAGAACTCAAAACTCCTGAACGAGGCTTCAAGGACTGACACAGTCCGGTTCCTGACTATTTCTTCCACCTCATTTTCTCTTACTCTCCACTTAAAATCCTCCCTCGAAAGCCCTATTTCTTTTTTCACTCCAATTTTTCTTGCTTTAAACTCTTGGCACATAGAGATTTTCTACACCTAGATTCTCTCTCTTGATCTTCACTTGGCTTCCCCTTTTGTTCATTCGCATGTCACTTTTTCTCGGTATCACTTCCTCTGTGCAACCTTCTCTGACCATCCAATCTAAAGTAGACCCTCCCCATCCCCCAAGTCCCCTTCTGCAACATCAGCTCATTTTATTTTTTCCCCGGTACTTAATGCTATCCGAAATCACTGTATTTATTTATAACTTGGTAAGTTCATTGTCTGCCCTCACATTATAAGCCACCACGGGGGAGGGTTCTTGAGCCACTGGTTCATGTCTGTAGGACTTGTACACCAAATGGTCCCTAACCCTTGATGGAGCATCAATAAATGGTTGTCTAACACATAAAAGTGCAAGTCATAGAGTCAATGACTTTCCAAGAGTGAGCAAAGAAGCTTGCAAAACTTGATGTTCAATGGTGTGCAGTCTTAAAACATGAAAGAAACATCTGAGACCGTCTGTGCATCCACTGGGGTAAGCGTGCATACTCACTCACTGCCCAGCTTCAATGTACAACCGTCAAAGGAATGCACATAACCAAATGTGTTCTCAATAACATTAATAAAGTGCTAGACATTCTATTTTGCAGAGTAAGGACAAGCAAGAATTCTTGCTTGGATGCTTCTGTTTTCTCGTATAATTTATGAAAGCAGGTAAGGCTGGAGGGTGGCCTGCTACTTAGCCAGGGGACAAACTTATCATTAATTCCTCACTTAAGCAGTGTCTCAAGTTCCATTGTCTTTGCAATTACTTCCGAGATTGAGAGATGAGAGCACAAGAATAAACTGTTAAAGTAAGCCAACTACAGCTGGAGACCATTAACAGCAAAATTGGGTATGCAGAAAAGAGCCGTGGGAGGCTGAAGTTATCTCAACTGGAGAAGCCACATGGAGGTTAAAAAATTGCACTGAATCCTGATCCACAAAGAATACCAACAATGCTTTTTGATGCTAGTCTTTCTGCCTCCAAGCGTCACATGGTTTTCTGTTTATTATTTCATTTATTCTAACAGTTGTGTGTGTGTGTGTGTTTGTGTGTAAAGTGGAAAACATTAGGCACAAGAGTGAAGGCCCTTTGAATTGGACACAAGATTTTAAGATACCTCTAAAACCAAAGCCAATGAACTTCAACACACAGTGGCAAAGATGAGCTTAAGCAAAGCAACTGAGGGGCTCAGAGGGGGGTTGTGTATGTTTTGCTGTTAGGATGAAGGCATCTCCAACACTTTATCAACACTGGAAGGTTTTGCAATTTCCCTCTAGGAGATACTAAGCGAAAATAAGATGCAACCGAACCCATGTAATGGCTACTACGAAGATATTTTACGACAGGAACTTTCTGCATGACGCGGCGGGATGAGAGGAAATGAACACATGGGACTAGGTCAGTTTTCCTCTGAAATGGACAGCGACCACGTTACCAGCAGCCAGTCTCACCAGCACACCCTGCCTCCCACAGTACTTGTCTTTTTCTGACTTCTCTCTCTTAGCATCCTATTCTCAAGGTCCATCCGCATTTTCTTAGATGGCAGGATAGCCTTCTTCCACAGGGAAATCACATTATAATACACAAATGCATCCACTCCACATGTTGTATACCTTAAATGTAGGCAATGCTATATATCAAATATGGCTCAATTAAATGGAGCTCAAATATGGCTCTTGTGCTGCCCACAAGAGGCAAGCAGGTACACCTACTTCTTAGATGTTAGGGACTAAAATCCTATTCCCTAAAAACAGAGAACTCCATTCCAGTCACTACTACTTGAGATATTCATTTAGGACACACCTTCGATAAAATTACAAGAAGAATGACAATAAAATTCCAAAAAATCTCTGGGGGTTTCAGTGATTTATATTTAATCATGTGTTCCTTTAACAAAACACTAAAACCCTGGAGAAAACCATCCATCTCTCCCATTCTTGGAGAAGACCCACTGACCTTGCTCCTCCTCGGGTGAGTACACCCACAAAACAAAACCCTGAAATGCCGAGTTATGTCAGATTTTTATATCTCCCCCCACACACTTAGAAAACCCAGCTTTCTTGTCACCAGAGGTAACTGAGAACTGAAAATTTTGTTATCTGGTTAAAAATCTATCCTTTCCAAGGGTGCTTGGGTGGCTCAGTCAGTTAAGCATCTGACTCTTGGTTTCAGCTCAGGTCATGATCTCACGTTTCATGAGTCTGAACCCCTGTCGGGCTCTGTGCTGGCAACACAGAGCCTGCCTGAGATTCTCTCTCTCCCTCTCTCTCTGCCCCACTCTTTCTGCCTCTCAAAATAAACTTAAAAAAAAAATTTTTTTTTTTAAATCTGTCCTTTCCAAAAAGAATGGCGTTAAGAAATGAAAATACAACTGATGTTTTCCATGGTCTCAGAATAGATAAGTATTATCCAAGGTGGGTAATACTTTACTTATTTCAGTAAAGATTAATAGGAGTTTTTTTCATCAGTAATAACTTCAGCAAAGGAACTTATACTGTTTGGAATTTGGGAAGGGGTTTTAGTAAATCAATTACTCCTAGCATCACTTCTTTTTTTTTCTTTTTCTTTTTTTTTTGCTGTTTTCTTTCTTTATTTAAAATTTTTTTAATATAATTTATTGTCAAGTTGGTTAACATACAGTATATATAGTGCGCTCTTGGTTTTGGGGGTAGATTCCCGTGATTGATCGCTTACATACAACACCCAGTGCTCCTCCCAACAAGTGCCCTCCTCAATGCCCACCACCCATTTTCTCCTCTCCCTCGTCCCTGCATGTTACCCCCATCAACCCCCAGTTTGTTCTCTGTGGTTAACACCTACTGTGCTAGCCTGGGTTGTCTAAAAAGCAGCAGAGCTTGGTACAGCTTTCTAATAAGCTGCTTGCTGTTTTTCCAAGACAAATTCAGGGAGTGGGAGGTTAGCGTTCATTGGAACAATCCTGTCTGTAGAGGTGGAACAGTCAAGAGAGAATTTTTCAGACTGTTCCCTCCTGTCTCCTACTAGCAATCCTGCATTTCCCCTATTTTGATTTCTCATGTTGTTTCTTTTCTTGTTGCCGGTCCCATCTTGCCAAAATGTCTGTTTTAATGTTATTTTGAAGTCTAGCTTTGGGTTCAGCTGATTACCTCCTCTGTTGCTTTCCTTATAAACGAAGAAAATAGGATCTGTTCAGAGTTTGATTATTTCCTCTCTTGTTCTTTCTTTGGCCTTAGGTTGCTTGTTGTTGGTCCTCATCTTAACCTCTTTGTACGATGCTTAGCTGGCTAATAGTCAATCTTTCTTATTTCCCAAAATATGCATTTATAGTAGGACTTTCACCTCTGCCATCCCCACCATGATATCATTATATGTAACTTAGACTCAACCTCTGCAGAAAGACTCGCCCTTATAATAAAATCATTAGACCGTAATGACAGATGAAAACGAGAAAGCTGGAGGAGGAAACAGGTGTTTGAAAGACATTTATGTAGCTCCGTGGAAAGGCTGGTGGCAGTTGCTGTGTTACTAGTAGCTAGAAGGTCTTATTATGCCACAAGTTTAATACCTGCCGATATTCTCTTCTACGTGCACCGGAGCGACGTGGGGAAGTAGCCCCTGGCAAGACGAGGGAGTAGGTCCACCTGAAAGGCTGTGTGTGTATTTAGTGGCGTGTGTGTGTACGTATGTGTCTATCTGTCTGCCTGTTTGTGAATAAGTGCTTCTAGCTGAGACCAAGAGGACTCCAAGGCCTGATGGCTGCATGGCCATTAGGCTATATGTTTTATGAGCTGCAGCATTAGCAAACACAAGACATGTATTTTAGTTCCTATCCAGTTGTGTCATTTAGGCTTTAAATCATTTCCTTTACATTTTTATTTGAAAGAAGAGGAGCCCAAGAATAATAATGCATCAATGACTTCACCATGAGACCTCGGGGATTTGACAGCCATAATGCCCTGTGCCTTTTTCAAATGGTGAAATTATTTGGTTTCTTTTTACTTTGGTAGCTCCATCCAACTGGGGTTGCTTCACTGAAAAGGATTCATCTGTTTTGTTTTGTTTTTAAGAAACATTACTGAGGGACATAAGAATAACACAGCGTGTGGCTGATTTCCCCTAAAGACAGAATGGCAATGAAATGAAAAAGAAACAGGGGTGATGGGGTGTCTAATCCTTCCCGAGAATGAAAAGCTCAAGTTAAAAGGGCAAAACTAGCCCATGCTTCTTAAGAGGCAAGGAGTGGAAAGAGAATTGTTATTTTGACCTAATGGCAACCGCAAAGGGAATAATGAGGTTACCTGACCCCACGCTAGTTTGTAAATGACTACTTTCTTAGTGAACAATTCTATTTCAGCAGCTGCCTACCCAACTGCATTCTCAAAACACACACACACACACACACACACACACACACACACACACACATGCGCGCGCGATGGGGGCTGCGTCTCTTCCTTTCTAAATCCCAAAATACTTCATTTCCACCTCAAGTGCTGTTGCAGTGACTTGAGGACACGTTAATTCAAAGTAATCCTATGTTATTCAGCCAGAGGTTTTGCCTTTCCCTTTAATTACGCTTCTGCGAGCTCTTTTTTTTAGGCATGCTTAATATAGGCATTTGTCTTTCCTTTGTGGCTTTATGCAAATTTTTAAAAGACATTCGGGTACCGGAACTTGAGCCTCTACGTGTCTCTTTGGGGACCCACTTGGGGAGAGATGAAGATTGTTCACACATTACGAGCACCTGCCGACACCGATTTTAACTATGCATTCCCTGTCGGAGAGCCCTTTTACTTTTGCAAAGTAAATAGCTTTCTGTCTTGCCTGTCACGGTTTGATCAATGTCTTTATGATAACACAACAGCGTTATAAAAACAGTAGAAGGAAATATGAAGATGATTAACACAAACGAGAGCTCTGGAACCCAAAATAGGCCTGGCAAGCGGGGGAGGGGGGGCCGCAGAATGGAGGGGGAAGGAGTAAGACAGGAAACCCAATGGCTGTTACTCCATATGGGCTTTGATTGGCTTTATTGATTCCTTCACCCTCTCATCACTTCTACCTCCAAAACAGGCAGCCAACTCCAGACTTAATTATTTTCTTTCTAAGAAAAAGAGAGCGCAAGAGCAAGAGAAAAGCCAGAATCTGTTCATATAAGGCAAGCAGTCATCACTGCTCATTTTTTTTAAAGCACTTAAGGGTCATTAGTCTAACACTGCAGCAAATGTATTATTCATTTTGCCTTAGCCCAATTTCTCGGCTAAGACTTTTGCAAGAAAACGATACACAGTTCAGTAGGGAGGTGATTGATCAAGCCAGAAGGAACAGAATTTGGGCATCCTGATAAAAATTTTTCTCAGGCTTCTCCGTTAGCATAAATCAATTTTATTTATGTAGTAACACTTGAATACTAACTACCCAATGCCATCCGTCAGAGCAAAATTGATGACTATACCTTTAGGTTAATATTACTTGAACATTTCATTCTGAATAATTTATACACATTTCTGTCTGACTGTCAATTCGAGATTGTTTATTTGGTTTCAGCAAGTGCAGCTGAACCAAGGCTTTTATTAGGAAAAGGTTCTCATCTCTGTTTATTTTGAGCGTTAAGGGTGCTTGTCCTCTTTGGGGGCCTTGCTATTATTCCACAGGAATGGAAACACGGAACCATGGGGTACCCAGTCTAGGGTGGGTTAGGGTATTTTTAAGGGCCTTTTCTCTAAATGCTCTGTATTCTTCTGTGGCAAAAACAACCAGAACTATTTGTGACCAGATAAAAAGGTGGCCAAGTAGAAGTGAGCAGGTACTTAATAACAACGCTTCGATGTTGTTTGTGGAGAGGATGTGAATGTATTTCATTAGCAGTCTCGAGTGTCGTGCTCACTCGTCGGCAAATAATCTAATCTGTCCGCCAAGACTTGTGCTAACATTACCCTCTCCTTTTGGGTGACTTTCCATGTGACGACTAATCTTCATCTTATAAAGAACGTGATATATTTCATAATCACTCCATCTGCCTCTTTTTCAGTTTTACGGTAATCCCCTTCCTCTGGGCAGATGACATGAAAATATGTGCGTGTTCAGACTCTGTGTCTGAAGTGAGTGGTCAAGTATGAAAGGCTGTTAAGTTTCACAGCGTGAAAAAAACAGAAAGGTTTTTTTTTTTTCCAAATCAACTTAATTATTTATGATCTTGACCTAAGTCATCCCTGCGTCAGACTTCGTTTCTTCTTGTCAGAAATGCACCCACGGTATCAGCCAAGGGTGTCTGTAGCTGAGAGGTTTTACCTGTGTATTTTTACACCGAGGAAGAGAGTCTTCCATTTAATTGGAGAAATTCTGTCTCCTAGATAAGATTCTCTCTTCCTCTCCACCCTCTCCCCACTCTCTCTTAGAAACACATTGCTCTACTTTTGGGAAACTTCTTCTCCAACAGTCTGCAGAGCTCAGTCTCATGAGAATGTCTGACAACCAATAGGAGGAAACAGCAGCTTATACAAGGTGATGCTTTACACATCAGAGGAAAGACTCAAAACAAGGCATCAATTCCAAATAAATCACTCTCCGGTTGGATTTATAGAAACATTTCTTCTGTGTTCAGAGTCCTCATTAGCAGAAACCAGCAGAGGAGCTGGATTTTATAGAATGTGCAGACATACCATAATTCACTCCCTCTCCCTCTCTCCCTCCCTCCCTCTCTCTCTCTCTCTCTCACACACACACACACACACACACACACACACACACAAAATTGGAAATGAGTCAGGGCTACCATTAGAAAGCATGCCTTCAGATTTGCCTCAGAGGTAATTATGATGTTAAAGGAAGAAAGATAAAATCTACCCATGAAAGACACATGTATTTAGGCACTGATTACAAAGTAGCCTGTACTTACCTCTGCCTTGACCATCACATATACAGCTTCATCTCTTAAAGACTTTGAATTGTTTATTCAACTCAAGAGATATTCATTGAACTCCAATTATTTGGAAGACACTGTTTTATTTTTCTTAAATGTTTTATTTATTTTTGAGCGAGGTAGAGAGACAGAGTGCAAGCTGGGGAGGGGCACAGAGAGGGAGACACAGAATCCAAAGCAGGCTCCAGGCTGTGAGCTGTCGGCACAGAGCCCGATGCGGGGCTCGAACTCACAAACCGTGAGATCATGACCTGAGCCGAAGTCGGACGCTTAACTGACTGAGCCACCCAGAAGCCCCCTTTTTCTTTTTTTAATGTTTTATTTATTTTTGAGAGAGAGACAGAGAGACAGAGTGCAAGCTGGGGAGGGGCACAGAGAGGGAAACACAGAATCCGAAGCAGAGAAGACACTGCTCTAGAAACCACACAGATGCCCAGCTGAGTAAGTCATAATCCTTAAATAACCTTATGGTTAAAAGAGGTTGAGAATACAAGACATACAGTAAATATGTTACTATGTACCTATACATACATATGTATAAACAAAGGCAAATTTCATAAAAGCAGCATAAAAATACTTTTGCATTACTAGAGTATGATATATTTTATCGGAGGCATTTGCTGTGGTTGTGTTATACCCATTATGCATCATGCTATGTGTTGATTAAAGTTTACATGACAAGGGGCGCCTGCATGGCTCAGTCGGTTGAGCGTCCGACTTTGGCTCAGGTCATGATCTCGTCGTTCTTGGGTTCAAGCCCCGCGTCGGGCTCTGTGTCGACAGCTCAGAGCCTGGAACCTGCTTCCATTCTGTGTCTCCCTCTCTCTCTGCCCCTCCCCTGCTTGTGCTCTGTCTCTAAAATAAATAAACATTAAAAAAAATTTTTTTAAGTTTACATGACAAGATTTTCATTAGATTTTAATTAAGAATTTTTTTAAGTACTCTGCATGTTGTGCATTGGTACGCAAGGATTAGCAGGGAGTTGCATTACAAGAGCCTATTGGCCAAAAGAAGAAAGGTGCTGTGCATTTTTAAGGCCCAACTGTGAGTTCAGACTCCTGAAGCATTATGTTAGAATGGGACCAGCTGTAGGTTACACCCAGTAAGTTTAAACACCCTGATATTATTGTTATAAAGGCCAATCTCATTACTCTGTAGCAAATCCCAAATTATGTAATCATGACATATATAGCTCAAATCTCATCAATATCACAACAGCATGTAACAGTGCATGTCTATTGTCAAAGTAGGAATACCGCTCCATTACATGAATTTGCCCTTAACTTATTAAATATGCCTAAAAACATGCAACTGTTATAAATTAATAGAAATTTAATTATGTATTTATTGCTTGGCTAATTCCACTTTCTTAAGAAGTAGCTCCATATATATTACTTAATAAAATTCAACAACCATTCCTAATAATCAATGCTGTAGAAGCAATGTTTAGAGCCCTTGACCACTGAAGTCTCAATTAAATACTCATTTTAGATACTCTGCTGTCTGTGCTACTCATCCACAAGACTTCTGAAATCATTCTAATTCACGATTATTTCTTTCCTCATCTTAAGATTTAGCTTGGGACATATTTTAAAAGCCTATCCAGATGGATCAAAACAACTTGATGAATAATTTTTTTTTTAATGACTTAGGAGACAGAAGGAAATGTGAGAAGTGTTATACCAAGAGAATGCCTGCATTCTTGCCCTTGATGAAACCTTTCTCTACAAGCTTCCGAGACTTTTTCATTGAGCTAAAGTAATAGGAGTTTATTGAGTTTCTCAGAACTAAAATCTGCCCATACGTCCTTCATGTTTTCAGATGAATCTCAATACTGCAGAGATACATGGGTTTGTTTGTAGGCTGGTGGGCACAGAGATAAACTTACGATACAACTAGTTCAGGCTAATCTTTCCCATGATTATGAGCTGGGGGTGGGCTTAGTGTGGGTCTACGGGAGGGGTGTTTGACCACTTTGTGTTCTTACAGCCAAAGGAGTGCCAAGAACAAAAGCAAGGTGGCGCCTGGGTGGCTCAGTGGGCTAAGCATCCGACTTTGGCTCAGGTCATGATCTCACGGCTCCTGGGTTCGAGCGCCGCTCTGGGCTTCGTGCTGACAGTTCACCGCCTGGAGCCTGCTTTGGATTCTGTGTCCCCCTCTTTCTCTGCCCCTCCCCCATTCGCCCTCTGTCTCGCTCTCTCTGCCTGTCTCTCCCTCTCTCTCAAAAATATATAAACAAACAAACAAATAAATAAAACAAGAGCAAAGATCTTAAAAACTAAACTCATGGACCAAGGATCTTTAAAACTCCTTGGGGTTATGTAAATCCTCACAGTAATCCTAGGAGATAATGTGTTACCATCTACCATTATAGGACAGGAAGCTAAAGCTCAGAAGCCATGTACAGAGTAAGAGGTAAACCTTGAACAAGAATCTAGAGCACTCAGGGTGCCTGGGTGGCTCAGTCAGTTAAGCGTCCGACTTCAGCTCAGGTCATGATCTCAAGGTTTGTGCGTTCGATCCCTGCGTTGGGCTCTGTGCTTGACCGCTCAGAGCCTGGAGCCTGCTTCAGATTCTGTGTCTCCCTCTCTCTCTGCCCCTCCCCTGCTCACACTCTGTCTCTGTCTCTCAAAAATAAATAAATGTAAAAAAAAAATTTTTTAAGAGAATCTAGAGCACTCTACATAACAGAACTGTTGGTCTATCTGCTACAGAGAGCTTCGCCCTCGCTAAGCAAACAATCCAGGGTTTTTGGGTGGGAGTCTAAGTTCATGACTGTTTCTCTGTCGGCCTATGAGTAAAACAAATCCCCAAAAACCATTCCTAGGGGGCAAAAATATCCGATTTAAAAAAAGCATTCTATGCAGATTTGAATCTAAGAAGCAGTAATTAGCCCACTAGTGATACTATCCATTAAGGGAAGCGGTCACATGGCCATAAAATGTTAAAGCGGAAGTGATGAGGGATACAAGTAAACTCACCCCCTTTTCAAAATGTTTCCCACGGGTATCTGGAAATAAAACTTAGACATCAGGTTTCTTTGCTTTTCTCCTGCTTCCCTTTGCCAGGGCCAACATAAGTAAGGAAAATACTGTCTTGTTAAATTTTTCAAATGAATAAGAAAACAGACAAACAGAAAATATCTGGTATATTAATCTGGGAGACATTCGTAGTGTTAAAATGTGAAATCTACGAAGCATAAAGTAACCCAACAGCTAATTTGGAAGGTATCACAGTTCCTGGCAGTGAGGAGTACTGCCCACCTGGGCTCTTGACTCGAGGTGTGAGGTTTGCTTAACACTTCTCCCTTTGACACACCTGAGTGAAATACCTGGAGGACTTCTTTACATGTGATTTTGAAAGACAATAAGTATGGAATCAACTGTACACAGTTCACCTAACATCGTAAACTATGTCCATTGTTATATATGAGCTAATATGTATGTTTATATACTTATATTCTGCAAATCCATTTTTTAAGGTTCCATTATCCACCTCTCCTCATTTACTCAATTTTTCACTAACATGTATCCAATAAGTATTTGTTGTGCAGCTAGCAGGCACTGGTGGAGATATAGGGTGAATAAGACATCTGATCTGAATTTATTAAAAGTCTACTAGCGCAGAGTTTTCAGAATAAGCAGCACCACCAGGTAAAATCTTGAGACTGTTGGAAACACATCAGACCATAGAACGGGATCACAATTCCTAAGTAAAACATACCTAAGCAATCCTCCCTTGCTAAGAGGTAAGTTGCATCTTTGCAACAGGGAAAACCCTCAAATACCTGAAAAATAGCCCGTATGTGTAGACATCCATGCTTGATATTTTGCTGTGCATGTCTCTATAACTCAACTGGGCAGAAAACTTCTACTTGGTAACCAATAAGGCAAAAGAAAGTTATCAATGGATGCCAATACAAATTCAGAATTCTGCCCCCAGGAAGTACGCAGAAACATGCAACCTTCAGGGCACCTGGGTGGCTCAGCCGGGGTTGAGCATCGGACTTCAGCTGAGGTCATGATTTCACCATTCCTGAGTTCGAGCCCACATCGGGCTCTGTGCTGATAGCTCAGAACCTGGAGACTATTGCAGATTCTGTGTCTCCCTCTCTGTCTCTGCCCCTCCCCCACTTGCGCGCGCGCGCGCGCGCGCGCGCGCTCTCTCTCTCTCTCTCTCTCTCTCTCTCTCTCTCTCTCAAAAATAAACAACCATTAAAAAAAGTTTTAAAAATAAAAATAAAGAAACACACAACCTTCTCCCTCCCTCCCTCCCTCCCTCCACCACCCTGCTGGAAAGGTCTTAGCTTGACTACAGGCTATGGGAAAAATTGGTTTTATGGTAGCTCTAAAGTATAAAGGGCTTTATGAAAAACATTAAGTTATATAAGGAATAAGTTACAGAAATACCCTCTCACCATGAAAGTTTTGAACATGGAAGCCCCCTCCACACCTCTGCCCATCAAAATGCTGCTTTCAGTTGGCTCCTCTTTTTAGAAGTTTCTTTTGGACAAAAGCATTAGGATTTAAAAAAAAAAAAAAAGCTTAAAGAGAATCATGCTGTAGACATTTTCTCAATTAAATTTTAAGGCCTCAGATGTCTTTTCACATCAGCACATAAAGATCAATCTCATTATTTTAATGATGGAGCATTATTTCAAATACAGAAATATAAGAAGGCATTTAATCCCTATTGATGTATTTTTACAATTTTTCTAATTCTTTGCCAGTCCTTCCTAAGTGATGGTTCTGAAAAGACAAATGATATCATCTGAATAGCTCTGGGAATACATTTATAGGGTGTGGTTTTCCACAGAAGAGCTTGCTAGGAGAATTGTGAGTCACAGCCTTCAACTGTTGATAGACGCTGCTCTGACTTTCTGCAGAATGGCTTTGCCTATCCTATCAATGATGTTGTAGGGCTGCACTTGGCCTTACATTATCATCAGCTCTTGATACTATCCATCAATACAATGGTGTCATTAACTCACTATTGTTAATGTGCATTACAGTGAATAAAAATGCAGTTGAGAAAAATTTGCATAGGTGTGCCATTTCTTTGTAATTTTTCCTCAACTTGCACTTTGAATCATCAATCCATTAAAATTTTTTTTGTCTTTTTGTAGTTGGTATTTCTGGAGTTCTATCATATTCCATAAATTAATCCAGGGTCTGTGAACTATGTGGATGTTATTTCTCTCTCCATCTCTCACTTGCCTTTTAAGTTGATGATAGTAGTTTTGGTAAAGAAATTTCATATTTCTGTCAGGTCAAATCTATCATATTTTCTGATTTTCTGCCTTACTTAGGAAGTTTTTTTTTTTTTTACCATCTTTTATCAACTCAAGATGATATACATCTCAATATGGTATTTTTTTAATCCTAGTCTTTTATGTTATTTTTTTCATACTTTTCACGCTTTGGTCTTCTATTCATCAGATATTTGCTTGTGTGAAGAGGAAACTAAAGGCCTAATTTTACTATCCACTTGCCATAAATTATGTATTGAGTATTTTATTTGGTCCCCATTGATATGAAATGCTACATTTTTCAAAAATATTATTTCAACACAATCTGCTTCCAGGCTGTTTATTCCATTTATGATCTATATATTTATTCATGTACCAAAATCACACTGTTGTAATTACTCTAATTTTAAAGTATGTTTTGATAGTTGCAAGGACAATTCCTCTACTTTGTATTTTTCTAAATCTCACAGACTGTAGGGGGTGGATGAAATGGGCAAAGGTGGTCAAAAGGTACAAAGTTCCACTAATAAGTCACGCGATAGAACGTACAACATGGTGACTATAGTTAATAATGCTGTATATTTGAAAGCTGCTTAGAGAGTCAACCTTAAAATTTTTAATCACAAGAAAAATAACTTGTACTATGAATAGTGATGAAAGTTAACTAGACTACTGTGGTGATCATTCTGCAATAGATACTAACACTGATCATTATACTGTATACCTAAAACTAATGTTATGTGACAACTGTATCTGAATCTAAAAATGTATCACTGACTCTGTATATTTTCTCTAACATACAAACTCATCAATTTGCCAATATTCATTATCAAAAGTGTTGGGACTTGGATTAGATTTGCATTACATATACGGAAGTTTATGGGGATTAATATTTAAAAGGAAAAATGTTTCAATCTGTTCAAGTTTTCTTTCAGGCCTTACATTATCATCAGCTCCTGATACTATCCATCAATACAAAGAAGTATAATTTTCCTCACATGTTACACCTTGCTTGTTAGGTTTATTTTCAGATAGTTTGTGGGGGTTTTTTGGCTTATTATAAATAGGCTTGTTTTGCAGCACATTTTTAAATTGACTATTTTTGACAATCAGGAAAACTGTTGTATTTGTATATGCATCTTATATCCAGCAACTTACTGACTTCTCTTCCTATCTCTAATGTACTTTTTTCAACCTTATGGATTTTCTAGGTCCAAAATTAATGTCTGCAAATAGTGAGAGTTTATTTTCTTCCTTTCCAACATCATTACCTCAACACTTCTTTCTTATTACAGGGGCTAGGACCTTGAGTACAGTGTTGAAAATGAGGGGTGATAATAGGTATTTTTCTGTACATCTTGACTTTAGTGGGAAAGCTACTAATGATTCACCATCAAATATTTTTCTTACCATAGGTTTCTAGTAGATACTTGTTGCTACACTTTGGTAATGTGTTCGATTTACTCCTTAGTAAATATTTTTTAATTAAAAAATGAGAACTAAATTTTATCAAATCAAGTTATTTAGGAATTGATTTCATCAAATGGGTGTTTCCAGTTAATATTCTATTTAATCTATTAATTGATGAATTGCATTTATAGGTTGTCTGATGTTAAGCCATTCTTACATTCCTCAAAAAACACTTTGTTATGAAGTGATTCTTCAATTTGCTAATAATTTATTCAAGTATTTGTATCTTTGTTCTTCAGTGAGATTGGCCTAGAGTGTGTGTGCATGTAACAGTACCCTTACAGAAAGGGTTGAGAAGCTTTTCCTGCAGCTTCCATGCCATGGAAGGTTTTATGTAACAGAGAAACATTCAGAGACTTGACCATTAAATATAACTTGCCTATATAACCATTTGAGTTTCATATTTTTTCCTACGGTTGACATCTATATAACCATGGTATATTTGCTGAAACTAAGAAATTAACTATAAACTAACGTACAGACTTCTTTAATCTGTATGTTGAAACAAACTTTACAAACAGCTAGCATTGCTCATATTTATATTATTTTCCCCCCACCTCATTTCAACCACATTTCTTTAGTCCACGCTAGCCTTCTTCCTAACACACCGCCGCAAAAACTGCAACATAAAGGCAACCCAAAGCACTAGTTCTACCTCTCTACTTCTCGGGAAGGACCTCTTCAACCTGAGTGTGCTGTGTGCAGACACACTCTCTCTCTCTCTGCACTGGGTACTCTCTGTTCTGAAAAGCCAGGAAGTGGTTTGGAGGAGGAAGTAAGAGATAAAAGGAAAAGAATGATTCCAAATCAACCACACTAAATGCAATGTGGGATCCTGGATTGGATCCAGGAATAGAAAAAGGACAGTGGTGGAAAAACAGTTGAAATCCAAATGAAATCCATAGTTTAGTCCACAGTATTGTACCAATATTAACGTCTTCGTCTTAAAAAAATATACTATGGTTATATAAATGTCAATACTGGGGCAAATGGGTGAAGAATATAAGGGAACTCTTTGTACTATTTCTGCGAGTGTCCCATAAACTAAAATTTTTCCAAAATAAAGTATTTACATAGTTTCAGCCGTAGATTTTGGCGAGAAAACAGCAGCTTTTAAGCTTAATAGAACTGGAAAGGGTTCTAGTGCATAGCAGTCAAGTCACTGACGTTGTCAACTTCTCTCTCATCCACCATTCCACATCTTTCCCCACCCAGAGCACAACGCTGTATTATTGACTTCTTTTGTGCCTACGAGGCACGAGTTTTCCACGTTCATGGAAGAGGGTGTGTGTACGTGTGCATTCATATATACACGTTATGACTGGTTCTGCAGATACTTGTTGAGAGACAAAGTTGCAGAAATGAGAGTGATGATAAAAGAAGAGAACCAGCTGCCACATACTCTGTATTATTCTCAAGTTCAATGCTGAGAACTTTACATGTATTACCTCATGTCATGCTCACAACTACCCTCTAAGTTGGATTTAGTGGCTTTCTTTAAAAGTGAGGAACCAGGCATAGGAAAATAGGTCATGTACCCAAATTCACAGGGCCAGTAACCTCCACAGTTCAGCGATCTCTCTTTCTGACTTCAGATATCATGTGCTAAAATGCCACTCAATTATATACTTCCTTATGACAATAACAATGTGGTTGAAACTTAATTTTCAAAAACAGAAAGACCAATGCTCGATTTAATAATCTGGCTATTTCGGGTCATAAAATTCCCATGCCACCATTAACTCACCATAGGACCCTAGGACAGCCACAATTCCTCTATAGCTTTCTTTTTTTTTCCCCCCAGATGTAAATAGGTGTAATACCTACAATTTTACAGAATGGTGGGGAAGATTAAGACAATGTAAGTGACTTCAGAGCAGTATCTGCTATATGGCAGGTACTCAACAAACATCAGTTTCTTTCCCATAGATCCATGTTATCATTGCTTTACTGGTATGTCTAGAAAGAGGGGAATTTTGCCATCCTTATATTTGTTTTTAGTTACACTTTAGTAGCTAAGAGAACCTTATATTTCACAGTAACAACAACAACAACAAAGACTTACATAATACTGATAGAGCACTAGACAGTAATATAGAGGCATATAGATAAACATATACATATATGAACACATGTACAATATA
The DNA here is from genome assembly GCF_022837055.1 of Prionailurus viverrinus. Lineage (NCBI taxonomy): Eukaryota > Metazoa > Chordata > Mammalia > Carnivora > Felidae > Prionailurus > Prionailurus viverrinus. The sequence goes on from NC_062561.1 coordinate 102,675,663, forward strand.
TGTAAACATTTAACGTGTACTGTCATATAATATATAATATACAGCAAATGTATATAACAATATATATACACATATATGTGTATATATATATTTTTTTCAGATGATTCTCAGACTAGTTGGATGAGGTAGGTATTTTTTTTTTTTTTTGAGACAGAGAGAGACAGAGCATGAGCAGGGGAGGGACAGAGAGAGAGGGAGACACAGAATCCGAAGCAGGCTCCAGGATGTGAGCTGTCAGCACAGAGCCCGACACGGGGCTCGAACCCACGGACTGTGAGATCGTGACCTGAGCTGAAGTCGGATGCTTAAGTGACTGAGCCACCCAGGCGCCCCAGATGAGGCAGGTATCATTATCCAATTTTACAAATAAGGAGTCCAGGTACAGAGAATTAAATACCAGGCTCCCAATCAAAAGCTGGGAAGGAGCAGACCCAGGATTTGAACTCAGTCAGGTTGGCTGCCGAGTCCACGTTAGCAGCTACTACTCACTGGTTTTAAATCTGCTGTCTGATGATAATATTTGCTATGGATTTTAAAAGCCACAGCGTTGCTGCTCCTAAGACACTGCAATATCATGTGACAGAAAAGTCAGAAACTTAAGTACCAAAATCTTTCAAGCTACATTTCCAGTGAGATGTGTACAGCTTTCTGTTCACCTCAAGCTGAATAACACCTTATGACTTTAAAAACCTGGGACATATTCTTTAATTGATGTGATTAATGTAGGAAGTATTTATGCATGTCTCATAGCTAAACTCTCTGGGTCCTTCTTGACAGAATGCCAATGTAAGTCATTACCGGCTAAAGGAGGGGTAACACTGAGTGATGGTTACAAGACCACATGATGTACCCTAGCCTTGCACTTGATTGAAATGACAGATGTTAAAATGACATTATTCTGATCGTTCTGGGACATGCATCTGAAAGAGGTCGGAAGTGCAGACAATTTTACCTTAAGGTCATCATTAATTCAGGTTCAAAGAGATAGTTCAGACATAATCGAAAGAATCAACATTCTTTAACACTGCCTGAGTTCCCTCAACTTTCTATTATATTCACTTTTTGGGAGGGGGCCTTCTGTCACAAGGTAGGAAAGACAGCGGGGGACAGGAATGGGAAATACGCTCCCAAATTCAGGTAGAAAATACTTTATATTTTAGCTAAATCTTTAGCTTGCAAAGTGGCCGCCTGCTCTTTGTGGAGTCCAATGTCAGCACTTGACCCAGACTGTGCTCTAACCATTTTACAGGTTTATCTTTCTAATTTAAGTGCACAGAATGGGTAATTATCATTCCTGATATATTCTTATTGTCCAACTGGGTACCTGGTTTGTACTTACTTAGTTGATGATTTATTTTAAATCAAAGAAGCACCTGTAACTCCACCATTCAAGGAAAAAAAAACAAAAGCTAAGTTCTTGACAAGCACCAAATACTAGCTGTGGGATTTCCCATCCCATTCCCCCAGCTCCATAAAATGAAAGTAAACGTCACCTTGAATTCCTTGATCATGAGCCCCGCATTCTCCCTTGATAGGATTTTATTCAATATTTATACCTAAAAACATTTTCATATTATTGTTTTTCACTTTATGAGGCGGTATGGAATTTTTTTCTACTGATTCCATTGCTAAGAAATGCCTGCATTTTTTTGCATGACACAGCACTGCATTTATTTTGAGTTGCTATAGAGTTCTATATCCAAAGTTTGTTCATGTACTTTTCTTCTAAAGGCAGTGCATTGTTTCCAGGCTATTTTCATCCACTACTGTGAACAGCCATGCCACAAACATGACTTTGCTCTCTATATGCAAGGTTTTCACTGGAATATTGTTCCCAGGCGTGGAATTGCCAGGTCACAAGTAATGAGTGTTTGACTTTAGGAGAAATGCATTTTCCAGAGCGACTGTGCCAATCTTTGTATCCACCCCTAATGCATGAAAGATCCAGGTGTTCTAAACCTCCCCAACACATGGGATTTGTCGGATACTTTAATTTTTCCAAATGAATGGGTAAAAACTGTCTTTTTCAAACTTAATTTTCCCCCGATTGTTATTAATGATGAACATCTATTCACAAAGGAAGAAGTCACTTCTAAGCGACAGGAGTACTGATTTTAGGAAGTTGATTTTTTTTTTAATCTATTTATGGACAGATCTTAGATTAATATGAGTTAACCATAAAAGGAAATCTGGCACCTGAGGCCGGGGTGGGGAGAGGGGAGGATGATTCCTACCTTATTAACAGATCAATCAGAAAATAACTGGAAGGTTCATAGTAACTTCTCTGCTAGACAAAACTTTTCCTGTCCCTTCTCGTTAACTGGCAGCATAAAAGGTTAGTAGCCTTTTATTCATTTTTTATTTTTCTCTGTATCTAGATTTTACATGTGTTTATGTGAAGAATTCTGAGACAGGTTGAAAATCAGGGTCTCTAACAGATGGGTCAAGTCCCCACGCAGAGTTCCAAGGCTCTTACATCATTAGATCTGCTGAAGAAACACCACTGTCCTGGGAATTTTAATCTTAAAATGTTTATAAACCACATATTTTCTGGGCTACGGAAGTACTTCATTGTACTGTACTAACTTAGGTTAAGGGCCAGCAAAATGTTCTGGAAAACAGTAAACATTTTAGGCTTTGCATACCAGACAGAATCTGTTACAACTCCCCAGCTCTTCCTTTCCACAAGAAAGTGGCCATAGGCAATATATAAGTGAATGAATGTGGTGATGTTCCAATGAAACTTTATGAAAACAAGGGGTGGACCAGCTTTGGCCTATGGGCCATAGTTTGCTGACTCCTAGTTTAGTTCCCCAGAGATCTCCATTGCCCTGTAGTCACAAGTAATGTTACTAGTCTATCTACTATCAGAGTGGCTAATCATTTAAAATCATCACTACGTATTGCACATACACTTTCTGCTATAATCTGTTACAATATGTCATGTTATTTATATATGTGTATATGTGTGTGTGTGTATATGTATGCATTTATATAATTGCATATAATTACATATATATAATTGTAGTATAATATGCATTTACTTTTCAGGTGTTTCTCTTAAGCAAGAAAGTGACATCTCAACTTTTCTGATGCAACTTTAAGTCCCACAAATAAATCAAACCTTAGCAACAACTCAGCAGGGTAGATAAGGTTCTGTCCAATGCACAGGTCAAGGAACTGAGGTTCAGAGAATTTGAATAACTGCCTCACGGTCATACAGGGAATAAACAGCAAAGATTAATACATGAACTTGGATTTTCCTTGTCCCAATTCTTGCACATTTTCAACTGAAGTGTGCCCCCAGTGTGTCCATATGGAATGGGAAATCAGTGTGGTCTTTATTTGTGGACCCAGACAGTCACCATCGTAGGGTCTATTGGAAGTTTTCTTTTGTTTTGTTTTTTAAATATACTGAACACTGGTCTAATCCCTTTGTGTTCAGTATCTCATGTTATACTTATTCAACTCATTAATATTAAATTTTTAATATTGATGTTATACTATCCTGTTGTACACACGAAGACACTATGGCTTGGAGAAGTAAAAGAAGTTGCTTAGAGTCACATAGGCAGTAATCTGCTAAATCAAAAACCACACAGGAGCACCAAAGCTGATGCCCTTGGGCACCCAGCCTCACTACCTCCCAAATGACCACATAAACACACAGTAGGTGAGGAACTCTTTCAGGGAAAATGAATGCATTGCCTTAAAAATGCTGGCCATGTAACTGCCTGGCTGTGAGCTATCATCATATACCTTATCACCATTCGTGTTTTCTTACAATGGACACTTTTCCTCCAGAGCCATAACATATCTCCTGCCCTCATGTCCTTGGTGTCCATAATACAGGGTACCTCTTTCTCAGGAATATTGCTACTATTTCCGTCAAAGGGCAGAAAGAAGCTGCTTTCTGAGGGATTATAATTTCTGGCATGACTGTCAAAATATTGCTGAAAGGGCTCTACAAAAGTTTGATTTTAGAGGTGTGCTTATTTGCCTAAACGAAGAGACATTCATAACAACTACTTGCCTTCCTGCCTTCTTCTTTTTTCCTTCCTCCATTCCATCCTCCCTTCCTTCCTTTCTTCCACTCATCCATCTATCCATCCAGCCATCCACCTATCCCTAGCTCACTCAACCATTCATCATGTGGTTGTTCATACATGCAATACTTACTGGGTGACAGCTATGTGTAAGGCATTGAACTCAGATTGTGTCATTGTCCTCAGGAATTATACAACAAAGAGAGGTATAAAAATAAGTGAATTAAGTAAAGCCTACTACCCAACATGCAGTTCACCTGGGAGCTTGCTAAAAATTCAGAATGGCAGGCCCCAGCCCAGACTTCCTGAATCGCAAGCTGCATTTAAGAAATGTGCACATGTGTGCACTTAAAAGCTGGAGAAGCCCTGTAAAACAGTACTGTCACAGATGTGTAGCCAGCCAGTAGTATCATGGGGGACGAGGGTAGCTGAAGAGACTTCTCCCCACTTGAAGTAGGTATTTTAGACATGTTTCATAGGGGATAATGCCTGAGCTCAGTCCTATGCTAGGTACAGATGTTTGCCAGGGGGGACAAGTTAAGGTAATCTATGGAGAAGGGAAGCTTGAGCCCAGACCTCGTACAGTTCTGAAACAACTCAGCACTCTTAAAACCACACGGAAGTCAAGGTGGATGAAAGATATCCAAAGACGATACTGGAACGTGTGTGTGGGCGCTAGTCTGTCCAACCACTGGGTCGTTCGGGAACTGAGAATCTATTCTATAGGCCCGTGGTTTACTCCCGGCTGCAAATTAGAATCCCTTTGGGAACTTTAACAATACAGATACTGTCCTCGCAGATTGTGATTTAATTGGCCGGGGGTCAGATAATTTTTTTTAAGTTCCTTGGATAATTCAGATGCACAGAGGAGGTTTAGACCACTGTTTAGGGAATTGGGAAGGCTGTGACAGGTGTTACATAGGAGAGCGGGGTCATCTGATCATTCTGTTGGTTTTCAGAAATCACACAGGAGAGACGGAATGGGTGTTACCCAGGGGCAAGCTAAAGGGACCGGGTAGGTGGAGTAACCGCAGACAGTGGGCTGGGGTCACCCCGCAAGGAGCGATAGGGCCAGTGGCAAGCAGAAAAGCACACACCAAGGTGAAGACACCTACACACAAATTTGAAACTAAACTTGCCTTTGAGCCAGAACTAGCCAGAGGATCACCAGGTTACAACCCCTGGCATCATAACACTCTAAGGATATTAAAAGGTTAAGGAGACATAATCAATAGACTTCAAAATTACTCTAGTGTAGCAAAGGAAAGAAGGGAAGTAAGTCACATGAATGGTGCTCCCATTCACAAAAACAGGGACCAAAACAAGGAGGGAAAAGTCTGCGGGGGGAGGGGACAATCCAGCTCGGTGAGTTTGAAGTGCTTGTGGGACTTGACAGAGACGGTTAAATATCCACCTTGTGCTGTGCTGGACATGTGGGGTTGGCATTAGAATGAGCAGTTGCCAATGTGCAAGTGTTGGCTGATGCCAGAAGAATGGCTGAGAATCTCTTGAAAGAGCACATACAATCAACAGAGGGAAATACCAGTATTTCAGAGGCTGAAAGAAGCACACCAAAGGCTGAAGGACAAAGGTCAGTGGGTTGCAGAGCAGCAAGGGGACTGTGATGGACGATGGGCCAAGAAGGAAGAGGGAGACAGGGTCCACTTTACTCCACCCGTGCAAGGGCTTTGTTAGATCTTTTCTTAACATTATTCTTAATATGAGAGATACAGCCTAATAGTTGACTTTAATATCCTCCAATCTGGAATGTTCCAAAACCCTTAGAATTTTATAGTGGAGACCAGAGATTAATCTAGCTTGAACTTCTCCAATAGAGTCCCCACACTGATCCTTAAAGGGGACGTCAGATTTTAATTTAACATTGCTGATGACATTTTCCTTCCTTTTAAAAAAGCTCTCTTCTATGATATGAACATGAACACACCTAAAAACTTTCAGTTATTGAATACTAATGGAGATACTACACTAGACTCTGGATAACAGGGCTAGTTTATTTCAACATTTATTAACTCCATGGGGGCATTAGGGATATCAAGAGGAGTGAAACTGGGGTCCAGGGCCTTAAAGAAGGCATAACCTGATGGTGGAGAGAGATGTATCAACCAAATGCCTTCTGTATAATATGTCAAGTGCAGTCAATGGCATGCACTTGTGTGATGAGAGATGCCTGGCCTGACCTGACCTGACCTCACTTGACCTGGCCTGGGTTTCTGGAAGTGGCAAACATCAAAAGCTTTGTGGAAGACATTACAACTGAGTTGAGTGATGAAGGGGAGTTAGGATTCGGCAAAGAAAAGAGGGTAAGAGTCTCCAGGCAGTGGGAATAAGATGCGCAAACTGCTTGACTTAGGGGCTGTGTGGAGCACGAAAGGCAGACTGGTATAATTGGGGGGCTCGGCTGCCGACCAGGAGATGGGAGAAACAGTCCACTGGACCATGTGATGTGTCGGCCCAAGAAGCTGGGTTTATCAAATGCCTCGATCTTAGTACCCTTGTTCACACAAAAGCTAATGCAGAAAACCACCAAGGGAAGCAAAGACAGAACTTTCAAGTAACTGCAATCCACAGTGGAATGTGGACTTCCAGGTTTGACTCAAGCAAATAAATATAATATGAAACACTGCCTCGAGAAACTTCTAAGTTAGTCGGCAAGACAAATGTGCATAGAAAGCATGAGAAGCCATGCACCCCAGGACGAGGGTGACAAGAGTGAGGAAGAGAATTATTTTCCTCCATGGACAAAACAGAAATACACGTGCATTGGCTCAGAAGAGCTGGATGAAAGCAAAAAAGAAAAAAATAACCTCTCACTCAGAGTTCCCCGGTTTTATTTTATAACCATGTAGTTTCAAACTCTACACACTAATGAAGAGGGCGAAATAGGTTCAAAATACTCAGACTGCTGGCTTGAAACTGTCTGTGCAAACTTTCATTTTGATTAATATAATTGAAGTGTTAAATGTGTAGCTGCTAAATTGCAATCAAATCAGTAAAATGTGATTCAATTTTTGAACGAACCTGTCGGAAGATCTACGGGTAGGCTGCCCACAGTGAATTGGCTTTACACAGCTTATGTGCAAATACGACGATTTTATAAACAGGTAAACTGAGACATTGAAAATTCAATCTCCTGATGACAGAGAGTCAATAGTTGACTATCAAACAGACCACCAAGGTCCCTAATAAACCAAACTGATGTTGTCCCCAGTGACTCCTCTGTAAAGTGGAACAGATTTAATTACATTCTAAATCAGCATATTGAGAGGCACCTAGGCAGGTAATAAAAAATTCACTACTTCATTCTATCCTAATTCACCACAAATGTAGATACAGACGCAAAAAATCTTGGGAGTCTCTATACAGTTCATTCTGCAGAATACAAAGTGTAGTTTCCGTCACGGTAAGTTAATTAATAAGGAATTTCTGCCCATGACCCTATTTTTCTAAGCCAGACATGTCAGGAGTAAATGCCCCAAACCTTTCTCCAATTGTCCTTCCACCAATTCTTCCCCCTCCCCATCCTATCCACATCTCGACCCCCTCTTCGCTTTCCTCGGCATCCAGTCTTGAAAATATCTGAAGACACGGGGCAGTTCTTTGAGCCCTCGGAGAAAATAGCATTTTAAGCAATTATTCAGCAATAAACATCAATAAGGAGCCATTTAGTTTCTCCTCCACGGCCAGGAAGATGATGAGGAAACATAAAGTCAGTCGGGACCCTCCTTTCATGGAGCTTAGAGCCTCATATGGAAAAACCAATCAGAGTAAATGTATTAAATGCCTTGAAAAGGGGGAGTGCAGGGTCCCAGGAAAGCCAACAACAGAGGTGCCTGGCCCGGTCTCACTCGGAGAGGCGTGTGTTTGCAGGAAAAACTTCTGAAAAACAGAGGGTTCCTTCAATCAGGTGGAAAGCGAGAGACACAAAAGAGAATAAACAATCACAAACATATGTGGGAGTGGATTCTAACCCTGGCTGCACTCAAGAAACCTCCTGAAGAGTTTTACAGTTTTCAAATGCCCTTTTAAAATGCCATTTCTATCAGAATCCCTGGGGATGAGGCCCAAGCACCACTGTTTTCCAGCAATTCTTTAGGTGATTCCACTGTGCAGCCAAGGTCGGCGTCTACTGATGCACAGACTGAGGCAAAGAAGGATTTCTAAATAAAGTACTGTTACTCACTCACCCTTGATATCAATTTTTCTCTTCAGAATGCTGCTAGAATTCCCTAGAACTTTCAAATCCTTTAGACATTTAGGGGTGCCTGAGCGGCTCAGTCAATTAACCATCCGACCTCGGCTGAGATCATGATCTACCTATTTTCCAAGTTGAAACCCCACGTCAGGCTCTGTGCTGACGGCTCAGAGCCTGGAGCCTGCTTCAGATTCTGTGTCTCCCTCTCTCTCCGCCCCTCCCCTGCTTGGGCTCTCCCTCTCTCTCTCAAAAATAAATACACATTAAAAAAATAAATAAAAATAAATTATTAAAAAAATCCTTTAGACATTTAAAACGAATATACCAACACATAACATCTCTACAGAACACAGAGAGAGAGAACACAAGCCAAGGACTCTACCTTATGGTGATCAACAATTTTTTTTGCCGTTTATTCATTTTTCAAAGACAGAGACAGAGCGCGAATGGAGGAGGGGAAGAAAGAGAGAGAGAGACACAGATGCTGAAGCAGGCTCCAGGTTCTGAGCTGTCAGCCCAGAGCCCGACGCGGGGCTCGAACTCACAGACCGCGAGATCATGACCTGAGCCGGAGTCGGACGCTTACCCGATTGAGCCACCCAGGCGCCCGTGAACAACAATTTTAAAGTTCACAAAAAGCTGAATAAAATGGCACTGCTTTAATGAAACAACACGTCTTTTGTTCATTACTCATCCAAGGTTTTTACTCCACTGTCATGATCAGTTTACATTCCCAGCGTAAGAGCCAATGCTAACAAACCTAAAGATATTTTGCACAGATTTGAGGACACACCCCCAAGAGAGGTTTGGGGTTTTGTTGTATAATAACAATTACTATTATTTTAATTAAAGTCTCTTCACAAAAGAACCACAGCATTGGGTGTCAGGAAAGCTATGAAGGAGCTGGTTTGTTCCCTTGGGTGAGAGAAAAAAAAGAAACATCCAAGGAGCACCTACTACGTGTGAGGGCAATTTTTAAAGTGTGAGTGATTTCAGTCCTCACAGCTCTCTGAGGTATATATTATTAATCCCACTTACGGACAAAGAAACCAAGGCTCAGAGAGGAAAGTGACTTGCCCTGTGTCACACAGGAACTCGTTCCCAGGACTGCCAGTTGGCAAAGGCCTTACTACATACCCTGGCCCCAGGGAGCATGATACGGTGGGGTCCTTCTAGTCAGGGTGTTAGAACTGTTTCACACAGGTGGAATTAAGAATTTTTTTAATGTTTATTTCCTTTTGAGAGAGACAGAGACAGAGAGAGAGACAGAGAGACAGAGCATGAGCAGGGGAGGGCTGAGAGAGAGGGAGACAGAATCTGAAGCAGGCCCCAGGCTCTGAGCTGTCAGCACAGAGCCCGACGCGGGGCTCGAACTCACGAACAGTGAGATCATGACCTGAGCCGACGTCGGACGCTTAACCGACTGAGCCACCCAGGCGCCCCTCACATAGATGGAATTCAGACTAAATTACAACCTTCTCAAAAAACAACTGTGTTGCTGAATATAGTGACTTTTGTATAAGTTAATGTAACTTTTAACTGACAGCTTAAACGAGGCAACAAATGCCTAAAATTTGAAAATAATTGTCATCTTGATTTAAGTTGTAGGTTTCTCATAGGACGGTCGTGGGGGGAAGTGATGTTCATTTATCAGACTTGCCGAAACCTCACAGAAATCTGATACAACAGACGTGAATGTCTGCATCACCTGAAAGGACACTGGAACAACAAATTTTAATTCAGGATGTTTAAAGCTCCTCCCCCATACTAGCATTAAATCATAACAAAGTTTCAGCCACGTGAAGATTACAGAGCTGGAAAATGTTCACACAATACTGATGGCCAGTAGTTATCAGATACCTAGTAGTAAGGGAAAGGCAAACCAATTGCCCAGTCTATTTAAGAAACATCTATGGGGCGCCTGGGTGGCGCAGTCGGTTGAGCGTCCGACTTCAGCCAGGTCACGATCTCGCGGTCCGTGAGTTCGAGCCCCGCGTCGGGCTCTGGGCAGATGGCTCAGAGCCTGGAGCCTGTTTCCGATTCTGTGTCTCCCTCTCTCTCTCTGCCCCTCCCCCGTTCATGCTCTGTCTCTCTCTGTCCCAAAAATAAATAAACGTTGAAAAAAAAAAAATTTAAAAAAAAAAAAAGAAACATCTATTACTTAAATCTTTAAATTTATTTTGGTAAGTTAACATGCGTTTCACACTATGCTTTGTTCCACAAATGACTTGCAGAACTCAAGGCTCTCTCCTAGAAAATGTAGGAATTCTTGGGAGATCATTTGTGCACTCACTTCATTCCTGTGTACATTTTTCCTTAACCTCATTTTTCTTATTTCAAAATCATGTTATTTTTATGGAGTGTATGCACCCTCTCTGTCACAATGGGAGGATAAAGAAGTAATTTTTATATGGATTATCTACCTGGGTGACACAGTAAAGAACACACGAGAGCGAAATTTTTGGTAAATATTTTCTAACCAATCAATCCTCAAAAGCCAAATTATTTACTACTAGTGACACAGTAAGAGGGTAGAGGCAGGCTTGGAAAATGGCAGGAACTGAGGCAGCTGTGAAGGACCAAGAGGCAGCAGGCATTGAAATGATCTTTTTTTTTTTTTAAGTTTATTTCTTTTAACTGTTTTAATGTTTATTTATTTTGGAGAGAGAGAGAGACAAAGCAAGGGAGGGGCAGGGAGAGAGGGAGACACAGAATCCGAAGCAGGCTACAGGCTCTGAGCTGTCAGCAAAGAGCCTGATGCGGGCCTCAAACTCACAAACCACAGATCATGACATGAGCTGAAGTCGGAGACTTAACCGACTGAGCCACCCAGGTACCCCCTAAGTTTAATTATTTTGAGAGACAGAGAGAGAGCGCGCACGTGTATGTGTGGGTGTGCAAACAGGAGGGGGGTGGGGAGAGAGAGGGGAAAAGAGAACCCCAAGCAGGCTCCACACTGTCAGCATAGAGACCAACACGAAGCTTCATCTCAAACACCGTAAGATCACAACTTGAGCCCGCCCCATGAATCAGATGCTTAACCGACAGACCTACCCAGGAACCCCTGAAATGATCTTTTCAACAAGAACAGTTTGGCCATGCAAACAGACATTGGACACGGTCGGGCGGCTGTAGGATACCAGCCGCTACTGGAGAGTGTCCCCCCGGGCACTGACACTATTGCTTGTATGAATTCGAAGCAGCCCTGTGCCTATAATGCACTCAAAACAGAACCCAGTTGGCTGACCAAAGCCATGTACGTATTCACTTTCCAGTTGCCTTAGCGGGGAGAGGTGGGGAGCCCCTGCCTTGAGACAAGACTCCCACTGGTGAACACCGTTGTCACCACGGTTTATTCTACCTGGGTGGTGCCAATGCCACATGAGTTGGTTAGCGTTTTGAATGTTACCATGGAATCCCAGCTCCCTCCTGCTGCATGCAGACTTCTGAATCCCATCAAGACTGACACGTGATGACATTGTCCCAAATAGGAAGACGCTGGGCAGCCAAAAAGTTGACAAATGTTACAAGACTTGAATGAGATCAGCCAAAGAGTCCTCTCATCTCGTATGTATCTAAGCAGGATGGACAATTATAAACATTACTAGGGAAATATGACGTAATTTGGGGAATAAGAAACACACCTATCCCAGGGGCACCTGGGTGGCTCAGTCGGTTAAGCGGCCAACTTCGGCTCAGGTCATGATCTCACGGTTTGCGAGTTTGAGCCCTGCATCGGGCTCTGTGCTGACAGCACAGAGCCTGGAGCCTGCTTCGCATTCTGCGTCTCCCTCTCTTTCTGCCCTTCCCCCACTCATGCTATCTCTCTTTGTCTCTCAAAAATAAATAAATATTAAAAAATTAAAAAAAAAAAAAACAAACACACCTACCCCAAATAGGAATCAAGGAGTTGGAGTGCCCGTGGCTGAAAATCCTATCAAATAGTTATTAACAGTAATCTCAAAGCTTGGACTAGATCTCTGTGTATTTGAAGGAGACGTCATTATAATCGAAGTGGCTTAGCCACGGGCCATTTCTTATACAGGGAATGCCTTTAGTTTAACAATCTGAAAGGAAAGGAAGGGAAGAAAGAGAAATAATTTTGCTGTCCATAATTATGTGAAGTACAGGGGCGCCTGGGTGGCTCAGTCGGTTAAGCATCCGACTTCGGCTCAGGTCATGATCTCGCGGTCCGTGAGTTCGAGCCCCGCGTCGGGCTCTGTGCTGACCGCTCAGAGCCTGGAGCCTGTTTCAGAGTCTGTGTCTCCCTCTCTCTCTGACCCTTCCCCATTCGTGCTCTGTCTCTCTCTGTCTCAAAAATAAATAAATGTTAAAAAAAAATTAAAAAAGAAATTATGTGAAGTACCAACTCCACAGTAGGAAAAATCACTTTCACTAAAGGAGTGCAGACTGCAGTGTCTATGGGAATTCACTTTTGTCCTTGGGAGTTCCAGGTATGTATATGTGTGTTGACTTTAACCGCCCTAATGGTGCCTGGTGTAACAAGAGCGGAGGTATCTAAGCAAGAGTATCTTGGAAAGTTCTGTCTCTTGCAGAGAGCTCTCTTGAACTCTTGTCATTTACCAAGGTATTGTCAACAAATGCGCCCGTCATAAAAGGTTCCCATACAGGGACGTCACTGGCAGAAGTTTCCAGGAAACATAAATATCTCCAGTAACAATCGCTCTAGTTGTGGGATGCCTAGGTGGCCCTGTCGGTTAAGCATCGGACTCTTGATTTCAGCCCAGGTCATAACTTCACAGTTCATGAGTTTAAGTCCCACACTGGGGTGATGGCATGAAGCCTGCTTGGGATTCTCTCTCTTTCTCTCTTGCTGCCCCTCCTCTGCTGTCTCCCTGTCTCTCTCTCAAAAGAAATAAACTTTAAGAAAAAAATTGGTAAGCAACCGTTCAAAGCCCTTCAGAACTCCCTTTTCCTTTGCCTTCCTCTATTGAGCAGGCTCGAGAACTGACATAATCACTTTCCCAGACTCCACCATAGCAAGGGGTGGCCATGAATCACAGCCTTGGCCAGTGTACCTGCAGAGCCCATGGGTGAATGTACCTTATCAAGTAAAATTTGTGCTCAATGACACCGTCTTTTCTCTCACTCGTTTTCTTTGTTCCTGCCTGGAACGAGGACTTAATACCTTTAATTGCAGCAGGCATCTTGTATCTTTGGGAACAAAAGTCCCAAGCTGTGCATGACAGAGTAGGAAGTTAGAAGTCTCATGCTCTGAATCTACCACTGACCCACTCCTGGGCTATCTACCCTCAGATGTCAAGTTCCATGAAGCATATATTGACCCTGACATGTTTTAGCTGCTGACGAAATGCAATCCTAACTGTGCAGTGTCTCTAACTTGGGTGATTCTGGTGACAGTCAGGTCCCTGGCAACGCTCAAAAGCACTGTCTTTACAGATTCAATGATCTTGGCCTTACCATGAAAATGACACTCTAACTCACGCATTTAACAAATGCTGTGGGGTAAACTATAAAACACTTTCTTCTGGGGCATCTGGGTGGCTCAGTCGGTTAAGGGTCCGACTATGGCTCAGGTTATGATCCCACGGTTTGTGGGTTCGAGCCCCACGTCAGGCTCTGCGCTGACCGCTCAGAGCCTGGAGTCTGCTTCAGATTCTGTGTGTCCCTCGCTCTCTGTCCCTCCCCCACGTGTACTCACTCTCTCTCTCTCTCTCTCACTCTCTCTTTCCCTCTCTCTCTCTCTCTCAAAAATAAGTATTTAAAAAATTTTGTTTAATAATTTATTGTCAAGTTGACTAACGTACAGTGTATACAGTGTGCTCTTGGTTTGGGGGGGTAGATTCCCGTGATTCATCGCTTACATACAACACCCAGTGCTCATCCCAAGTACCCTCCTCAATGCCCATCACCCATTTTCCCCGCCCCCATCAACCCTCAGTTTGTTCCCTGTATTTAAATGTGTCTTACGGTTTGCCTCCCTCTCTGTTTGTAACTTATTTTTCCTTTCCCTCCCCTATGGTCTGTTAAGTTTCTCATATTCCACATATGAATAAAAACATGTATCTGTCTTTTTCTGACTTATTTCACTTATAAAAAAAAATCTTAAAGCATTCTTCTGTAATGTGGAAGTAATTTGCATGTCTATGCTTCTTTTTCTTCCTAACCATTGGAACTGGTGTTGTGACAGAATCCCAGATTCCAGTACTGTTATTTAATTGTTGTCATTGTTATTTTATTTTGTTTTACTTGCCTTGTTTTGAGCTGCCCCTAACTATAAACTGGAAAACAAGGATTAAGAGAATAAGATATAATGTTTTCTTTCATTTTTTCATATTTACAAATTATTTTTAATTATACAAATTACACAATTCCATGAAACACAGTGATAATAACTTTAGCTCCATTGATGGCGAACATTTTCCAAATTGTTTTTTTTTTTAATTGTTTCTCTTCTTAAAGTGAATCATACTCTTAGATTCCAACATATTACTATAAATCAACAAGTTCATTCTTTTCATATTCCACCCTCTTAAAGTCTCTTTTTCTCCCTGAACTTGGTCAAAGTTATGATCAAAACTATTGCAGAAATCAGTTTTAACTTTAAAAACAGATTTTTCCCCCAATAGCAGGAAATGCAGAAAATATAAATTAAGTCCTGTCATTTGGGGAAAAATGAATACATTTTAGAAACATGTAAGTTTTTCAATTCCTACACTTCCAGTTTCTTTGAAAAAATGACTTCCCTTATAACACCTTGTAGAGTTTTAATGTCTCCTCCTGTGAAACATGCTTGCGGTGGCTTTTAAATGGGTGAAGTCTGTGGTCTTAGAACCACAAAACACTTCGGGGTGTTGGTCTCGAGACCTAAGGGAAGACTGGCCTCTCTGTCAGAAGGCTGCTGTTCAATACTGAGTAATGGTATACTGGGAGAAAACGTTAAGGAAACGAACTGTCCTTGGCTTTTGTTCTGGTTTTTTTAATGATGTGATTATTTTAGAAGTTTGATTTCACAGAATGGTAAGTCACAGTGTATCATGTGCCTAAATTCGTTGCAACTTATTAACAAGCAAGGCCAGATCCAACATACAGGTAGAGTAGTGGATATGTGTACTGGCATAGAAGTTGAACTCTCTTAGACATTCACCGCGAAGAAGACTGAAGCCTCTATTTGGAAGTTGAATTTGGCAGATACATCTGGTGACATTTACAATCCACAAAGGCCCACTGTTAAGTATTAAATTTAAATGGGTCATCCTGAATTTTTATCTCCAGCCGTGCTGATATATAAGCTATTCATTGAATTAGTGCCTTATTTGTTTTGTTGAGGAAAAGAGAGAATGTGAAATAAATTCCACTTTATATCATAGTGGAGGATTCGGGTGGAATTTCCAAAGTTTGCAAAATTAACTCCACATTATTAATGTCTCCTTCACCTTCTAGAACACAGAGCTTTCTCACGCTTAGAACACATGGAGGCAACAAAGCAACACGTCTACGCGGAAGACATCCTATGAATAGGACAGATGCACCTCGTAGACCAAGGGCAACAAATATAGCTGCAAATCCTACTTAGGAATTTATTCCCAAAAGTGACTTTTCAAATTCCAAAAATATATCTACTCTTAAATCTTTCAAGGTAGTTCACTTATAGAGATTTCATGAGAAAGAGACCCATTTTCCCAATTCTAAAACAGTAATGAGAAATGTCCAAATGTAGTTGGTACTGACTTTCTAGCTTCTCTACATACTTAGTATCCATACTCCAAAATAAATTAAGAAAGGTCTATCATACAAAAAAAAAAAAAAAAGAGAATATTCCTAAGGACAAGAATGGTAATAAAACAAGAAAATATCAAGAATAGAGGCCCAGAAGCAAAATTCCTGGATCCAAATTTAGCTGTAGTACAACGGTTCTAAACTATAGTCAAGATCAAGAGCTTGAGCAACACGAGGGAACATAATTAAAATATGAATTCTCAGGCCCAACCCCAAACCTACTTAATTGGAAACTCTAGGGATGGTGACTAGCCATCTGTTTCAAGAAATTCTTCAGGTGCTTCTGGAGCTTGCTAAGGTTTAAGAAGCACTCACCTAGAACTGGCCACCTATATGATTTGACCATGATAATAATTTTGTGCCTTGTTTTTCTCATTTATAAAACTGGGGGAAGGAGGTGGTGGATAACACTATCTCTTTCTCTCTAGAACAGTAAGTGGTCAATTAATTTTAGCTCTAGGTAAGTCATTAGAGATTTAAAGATAACGTGTTTTCATTTTAAATGCCTATTTTTAAGAGAGCACACAGGAGTGGGGCAGGGGGAGAGAGAGGGAGACAGAGGACCCAAAGTGGACCCTCCATGCTGACAGCAGTGAGCCCAGGGTAGGGCTTGAACTCAGAAACCGTAAGATCATGACCTCAGCCAAAGGTGGACACTTAACTGCCTGAGCCACCCCAGACGCTCCAAAGATAACAATGTTTTCAAGTGACTACTTTGTGTAGTTTGGTGTGATAACATATTCCTTTTCTGCACACAAAGTGATTTCACATACGTTATGATTTTTTACCCTCATTTATGCCCCTAAGGTGGGAGAGACAGGAATTATAGTCGTCTTTCCCCTTACACCCAATAAATATGTATTAATTACCGAAGCCACCGTGTGCCCACCCCGGTGCTGGTGGCTGGAACAGAACGGAAACAAGATAAAGAAGGCCCTACCCTCCAAAAGCTAACATTCCGATTTGATTCAATTCAACCAATCAGACACAAAGTTCTGCATAAAATTTGTAACAGCAGTGAGAAGGCTTATTGAAAATACAGATTCTTTGGCTATACCTCCTAAGAATTAGATTCATTTGTATTAAGCTAGAGCCCTGGAATCTAAAGTACTGATAACTTTCCCAGATGATGCCGACACATGTGGTCCAGGAAAAACATGGAAAAAAGCCAGCCAACCATATGGATCTACGTGTGTAAGAACAAATTCTTACAAAGAAGGATGAGTCTCATAATGGGGGGAACTCAGGATAATATGGAAGACCTTTCCTTGACCAAGGGATCTCAATTAGGCTGATCTCCAAGGGCTATATTTCAGGCATTTAAGAACAAAGAAAGAAAAACAAAGTGCTTTTTGGCATTGTTACTGAGGATTCCTGAGTTATGAAGCAGCCACCATCTTCAATGCTGCCAGCTGCTGTGACAAAAAGAAGAGAAAGTTCTGAGCACTTTGAACCAACAATGAAAGATACGGGTAGGGAGTAAAGCTTGCCCCTTCCTTTCACAAATCACTATCCAAAATTGGATACACGAGTCCTCTTACCTACACAGGGGCTAAAAAAGGCAATTGTACCCACACAACTAGAGAAAAATCAGGAAATCCACGAACAACAACAATCATCTTGAAATCATTTTAGCAATGATAAAACTGAACTTTAGCAATAAATAACTTCCTCAGAATAACACAGTCACTAAGTACCCCCAAGAAAGATTCAATTCTCCAGTTTCTCCTATAGCATCGATTACAACCGAGACTAAAACTCCAGCCCATCTCCAAATACTCTCATAGGAGCCTGAATTAATTCAATACATTTGTTTTTTGTGAACTCTGTTCCAGTTGCAGAGGGTTCCAAGATGAGTAAGACATCAATCCTTTCTCCAAAAGACTCATACTCTACTGGAAGAGACAGTCACAGCACAATGAATATAGGACACCTCAGACTATAAGTAATGGACCAGAGGGATGAATATATGAACCAAGTGAGATCCAACCACAACTGGGGAAATTAATTCTGCAGGTGATTAAGCAAAGGGTTACAGAAGATGCCATGTTTGAGGTGAACCTGAAAGAATAATCAAGAGTTTTGGGTTTAGGAAAGGAGACGATCACTCCAGGCAGAGCTGACACAATGGACATACAGCTAAGGGCCTTATTTTAGGAATGGTGAGGAGCCCAGGCCAATTTTTTTCCATAGGGTTCCTAAGGTCAGGAATCAGAAACTTTCTAAGGAGTACTTTGGAATTCAAGAGTGAAGGATGTAGAATGGTATGCCAAGGAATTTTTCCTTTTCTTTTCCCAAGATGAGATACTGTTGAGAATTGTTAAGTAGCAGAGAAATATTTGAGTTACAAAGAAAACTGAGGGAATATGGAAAGAATGAAGCCAGAAAGAATTTAAAATGATGATTCAGGCTAGACCACATAATCACAGCAAAGATGGGGACTCTGGATATCTGGACCAGTAATGCTAAAATCCTAAAGTCATAACTGATCTTCTGGTAAGGAAATTAGTATCAACCCAAATGGCCACAAACACAGTTGTAAAGGACATAAAAGGTCAATCCAACTACCAGGTGCACAAATGTTAGAGGACTAAGGTGATTAGACATGCAGATAAAGGAGGGAATGTAGGATGCTCTACAGTATCTGTGAGCCCATTAGAATGTTCCAAATAACCTCCATACTTCAGTATGTGAATTGGATAACATCCAGACTAAGGGTCTTTAGAGATCTTTTGAACAAAAACCCATGATGTGACAAAAATGCAAGAGTAGAAACGGTTGTATAAGGACCCCACACAGATTTTAGCAGGCTCCGTTCTAAAATCCAGATCCAATAATAATTATATCATAAACTGGGTTTGCTTTATGTCAAGGTAAACACTCAAGTACTCTTTACAGCGATGGTTCTTTTTGCCTTTGACCTTCACCCATAAAGAGCTCCCTGTGACCAAAGACACTTTCCCTATTTGCTTCTGGAAAAAGTAGTTTATAGGATTCGCATGGGAGCCTCACTTTCCTGTGAGTACATGTACAGAAGAATGCACTTGTACTGAAAAGTTCAAAGACAGAGTTTTGATGAGTAATGATAAACAAAATCCTTAATATTTGCTTATACTTTCACCTCTTGATTGTCCTGTAATGGATTATCCAATGTTCTTATTATCCATGCTCTCTGTATCTGTTTTTAAAAAGGAGGTTTCTGGGGCGCCTGGGTGGCTCAGTCGGTTGAGCGTCCGACTTCGGCTCAGGTCACAATCTCACGGTTCGTGAGTTTGAGCCCCGTGTTGGGCTCTGGGCTGATGGCTCAGAGCCTGGAGCCTGTTTCCGATTCTGTGTCTCCCTCTCTCTCTGCCCCTCCCCCATTCATGCTCTGTCTCTCTCTGTCTCAAAAATAAACAAACATTTAAAAAAAATTTTTTTAAATAAATAAATAAAAAGGAGGTTTCAGCAGAGAGGAAAAGAGAAACATTTTTTTTACAGTCAATTATTCAATTTATTAGCCGTTGTCACATATGCCAGGATCCTGGTATATAACTCATGTCTAAAGTCTTCATTTATTTATTTAAAAAAAAATTTTTTTTTAATGTTTATTTATTTTTGAGACAGAGAGAGACAGAGTATGAATGGGGGAGAGGCAGAGAGAGAGGGAGACACAGAATCTGAAACAGGCTCCAGGTTCTGAGCCATCAGCACAGAGCCTGACGCGGGGCTCAAACTCACGGACCGTGAGATCATGACCTGAGCAGAAGTGGGACGCTTAACCGCCTGAGCCACCCAGGAGCCCCTAAAGTCTTCATTTAAAGAAATCTAATAGCAGGGGTGGCTCAGGCGGTTAAGTATCCAACTCTTGACTTTGGTTCAGGTCATGATCTCATGGTTTGTGAGACTGAGTCCCATGTCAGGTTCGGTACTGAGCAGGAAGTCTGCTTAGGATTCTTTCTCTCCAGCTCTCTGCCCCTCTCCTCATCATTTTCTCTCACAAAATAAACAAATTAAAACAAATAATCTAATGGCAGCTATGGCATCTGTATGCTTCCTCTTGTTCACTGCAATGGGAGACCAAAGTATAAAAATGGATTTTGATAAAAAAATATGAGCAATTTGATACTTTTCTTAAAATACCGATAGGCCGTTAAGCTAGCATCATATGGCACCAATAACTACAGTAAATGTTAAAATTCAACATGGAAACGTGTCTAACCCATCCAACGACCAATACATTTAAATAGTACGGGCTAACACCTGTTGGTAGTCAACTCTAACAGAAGAATCTTCCTTATCACGCTAGTCTCTTTTCATAGGCAATTTGAGCCACACCACAGCAAGAATTATCACCTATTTATACTTGACTTAAAGTTTTATGCCTCTTTTAAACTTCAGACGTGATCTGCTTTTTGTGAGGAAAATCAGTCTAGATCTAGAATCTAAATCGAAATTAAGGGACACTGGCACCAGCCCTAAGTTCTACAACGACACCTCAGTTTGTTTCAAATGACTGGCTCTTTTCCATTAGGTAAAATCATTACTACCTCTGAGCAATGCTTGAGGTAAGCAAGGAAAGACAAAGGGTCGTGTAAGTCAAGTCGAGAGTAGAAGTCTCATAAAAGCTCAGTAGGGAAGGCCAGGATGGGCTTGTACATTAACACACTTCCAAAGAGCTATTTGAAAGGGGAGCTGATATGCATTTGAAAGCATCTAAATTACTGGTCAAATCGTAAGGTTTTTGTCGATTGGAAAATTTTTATCAGCCCAGCAGGTCATATGATGCATAGCTCTGTGTGTTATTGGGACCAACACGCTTCATTATTTTCCAACTGCCCCCTTGGCATCTCTACTTGGATACTCCAGAGCTAGCTATCCATCACATACAAAACCAAAGTCTCGATCTTTCTTTGAAAGCCTATTTTTGCTTTTCTATTGTATCCCATAAAGACACCATAGTTAGAGCTAATCAACCAGAAATCAGAGCACCTTGCCCTGAGATCACACCCTCCTTCCTCCCCCTATTCAATCCATGACCCAGCCCCACCAATATACGTGCCTCCTTCCCAGCTCAGGCTTGAAATTCTTCCAGTACTGTCCCATTGCTGTTACCAGGCCAGTATAGACTCTGCAAGATCTCAACATTGCCTACTGCTCAGGCCTTATCTTTACCCACTCTATTTGAGACCCGTATTCCACACGGCTTCCTTTTAGTTCTTTCAATATGCCACAGTACTTCCCTCCATGGTTTTTCCACACATGCGTTTGGAATACTTCTATCGAAAGATGGATCTTGCAACACCTAGAAGGAACCTCCAGCTCAGATCTTTATGGACACAGCATCATTAACAGCGGTTAGACTGTATCTTTTTTTTTTTATTTATTTAAAAAAAAAATTTTTTTTTCAACGTTTATTTATTTTTGGGGGGACAGAGAGAGACAGAGCATGAACGGGGGAGGGGCAGAGAGAGAGGGAGACACAGAATCAGAAACAGGCTCCAGGCTCTGAGCCATCAGCCCAGAGCCCGACGTGGGGCTCGAACTCACGGACCGCGAGAACGTGACCTGGCTGAAGTCGGACGCTTAACCGACTGCACCACCCAGGCGCCCCTAGACTGTATCTTGAAAAGAGAGCTAACTGCATCAGTTTAACAGACAGGCAATGTAAGCATGAACATAGTATACAGCTGTCTAGGGCACAATCACCAATGACACGCAGTAAACTTCCATCCACCAAAAGTGTTACTAGTGGTGGTTTGGAGATCGTGCACTTTTACATTTTATACCAAAAAATTTTAAAGGTGCAGTTTGTCATCCTATTTGCAAACACCTTAAAAGTGGTTTAGCCTGCAAAGAATACAAAGCCTGAGGGGAATCTGATAAAAAAACAACAGTGTCATTAGTTCCTGAACAACCGAAGGCGAAAGGAAAAGCAAAGAAGACGCACGGGGCTCTGAAGCTGTTAAGTTTTGGAAGTGGACGACTTCCAGGACGTTATGTGTTTCTGTTTTTCCCTTCATCTGCTAACTCTCTAAGAGATCTTGATCTCATCAGGGTGACTCTGCCAACCTGAATACTTTGCAGGGATGTAACTTCTTGAACAGAAGTTATAGCTGAAGGAGCTGGGATACCTTTTCCAAATGTAAGAGCATGCTTTCAAAAACAAGTAACGAAACACAAATATACGGATGCGATATTAAGACTATGAGGAAGGGGCACCTGGGTGGCTCAGTCAGTTCAGCACCCAGCTCTTGATTTCCACTCAGGTCATGATCCCAAGGTCATGGGATAGAGACCCGCATTGGGCTCTGTGCTGACAGCGCAAAGCCTGTTTGGGATTCTCTCTCTCAAAATAAATAAATAAACATTAAAAAAAGAGAGAGACTATGACGAAGAAAATATTACATGAAACAATGAAATATACCACTGAAAGCTCCCATCTAAAGGCAATCTAAAGGATGGAGTCTCTCTTTATATGCTGGCTTCTCCACAAATGTCAACCAAATGATACTGGCCCCTGGCCCCAAAAGCCCTGTCCCTCAATCTCTCCACTGTCCAGTCTGACTCCCCCTCATATTAAGACCAAGCTAAGTATCTTCTCCGGTTGCCAAGAGACTTTGGTAACACTTTCTCATTATGGAAAAGACTCTTCCTGCTTTGACAACGAACTATAGGGCTTCTTCCGATTCATCCACTTATCATCAGATTCTGGCCCACACCATTTGCTTTCCATGTACACACTTCGCATTGGGAAGACTTTGACGACAAAGAATCCCCAGTCTCTCCAGGGGCAGTTGTTCTAAACTGACTCAAGGCCATGGTCTCAGGGACTATGCTTTTTAAGTTATGGCTCCTACACAGAATTCTGCAATGAGAGCACTTAAAAAGCTGAGTTTTCATTTATGCTCCTTAAAATTCGGGCTGTGACTCCATGACCTGGGAAATGTCCCTCTCTCTGGTTTGATGTGTTCTGGGCACAGGAGCTCTGAGTGGCACAGGATCCATAAGACAATTTTATATTAAATTCTGGCTTTTAGAGAGGGGTATTAGCTTCCTCGTTGTTTATCCTGAATAAAACGCCCCCAAATCCCAGAATTATGAATTTTGTAATGCTGTTTCCAGTATTTCCTTTTCTTTTTTTTTTTTTTTTAATTTTTTTTTTTCAACGTTTATTTATTTTTGGGACAGAGAGAGACAGAGCATGAACGGGGGAGGGGCAGAGAGAGAGGGAGTCACAGAATCGGAAACAGGCTCCAGGCTCTGAGCCATCAACCCAGAGCCCGACGCGGGGCTCGAACTCACGGACCGCGAGATCGTGACCTGGCTGAAGTCGGACGCTTAACCGACTGCGCCACCCAGGCGCCCCCAGTATTTCCTTTTCTACTTACACCCCCCAGTAACAACCTACAGTTTTAATTTTTTGTTTTTTTAATTACTCGAGCCAGACATGAACACTGCCACAAATGTCACCGAAATAACTGGATTTCTACAAGGGCAAGTCTACCACTTGCCCTGAAGCCATGCTTCCACCTGTGGCTGTAAGAATCCATAGCACATGGGGCGCCTGGGTGGCTCAGTCGGTTAAGCATCCAACTCCGGCTCAGGTCATGATCTCGCGGTCCGTGAGTTCGAGCCCTCCATCGGGCTCTGTACTGACAGCTTGGAGCCTGGAGCCTGTTTCAGATTCTGTGTCTCCTTCTCTCTCTGACCCTCCCCCATCCATGCTCTGTCTCTACCTGTCTCAAAAATAAATAAACGTTAAAAAAAAAAAAAAAAAGAATCCGTAACACAGCAGTGGTGAGCATCCCTGTCTCCTTATTTGCACAGATAGCTGAATAATCAGAAATTTCTGGGTAAAAAGTTAGTTTTGTGCTGTGAATTTTGTTTACCTATCCCAGCTCTGCTTCTTAGCATGGATTTCTAAAACCTAGCATCTTTTCTTAGTGGGAGATGTGAAAACTGACAAA
This sequence comes from Prionailurus viverrinus, assembly GCF_022837055.1. Lineage (NCBI taxonomy): Eukaryota > Metazoa > Chordata > Mammalia > Carnivora > Felidae > Prionailurus > Prionailurus viverrinus. The sequence goes on from NC_062561.1 coordinate 102,699,632, forward strand.
GAAAGCAACTGGAGGGGCGCCTGGGTGGCTCAGCCAGTTAAGTGTCTGATTTCGGCTCAGGTCATGATCGCATGGGTCGTGAGTTTGAGCCCCACACTGGGCTGTCTGCTGTGAGCACAGAGATTGCTCTGGATCCTCTGTCTCCTTCTCTCTCTGCCTCTCCTCTGCTGGTTCTGTCTCAAAAATAAATACATACAATTAAAAAAAAAACAGTGACAAGTGACTGCAAAAACATTCTTCGTGGCCATTCTCCCCCTAAAATCAATCATTCACATTAAAATTTAAGATGGACAATGCCACGTTAAAAGAAAGCAAGCCAGTTTGGGCCATAGGATTACAAAGATAGACTTAAAAAACTTCTTGCTGTTTAGCTATAATTAGCATTAGCAAATGGTTCCCCCTGTTTTTTTAAGCTTCTCCAATGAAACCCTGTGTGTAAGGAGGCTCCATGCCAACGTGAAGGGCCATTCCTAAAATAAAAATTAAAGCTTTATAACAGCAAGTCAGGAAGATTCCTAATAACAGCCCCAGGAGTTGCTCTGTGACAAGTCTGGTCCCATAAACTAAAAATCAACTTTGCCTCTGGAGTTATGACTGTGACTCACAACCAAGACTATTAGCCCAAGTCTCAGAATATCTTTAGGGGGATCCTAAGATGATGACCGAGTCAAAAGCTTGGGTCATTCTGCAGGAGGCCCTCTGTGTGTTTTCTTGGAATCACTAATACAAGTCAGGGGAAAAATAGACACTAGTACTTTAAGCCTTGTTTGGCCTGAAGAGTCACAAAGGACTTTTTGTACTTGGTGTCTAATAGGCTTTGCTCTGAAAATCTTTGACCATGACTGTGCCAAATCCTGGCTCATGCCATATGTCATGCACAGCAATTACGTTAGGTAACAAACTCCACGTCCCCTTGATGTACCCTCCTCTATCCCCAGCCGGTGACACTGCCCTGAGAGAATGGTCTGGGCTCTCCTATTTGTAAAAAGACCCTCTGTTCAGAAAGCAGATGATTCATTTAATCGCAGTAACTCACTACTGCAGCTATATAAACACATGTCTGTGACTTTCCAAAGTAAGCATGGCCTACACTCACCACTTCTATTTTTCCAGGGTAGACAGGGCTGAATGCAAAAAAAGAAAAGGAAAAGGCTAATGACTTTATATGAGCAAATAAAGAGGTCTAATAGAGTAAGCGAACATACACACACACATATATAATATATATACATATATTCAGCAATGTGTAAGAAGAAATGTTAGCCCTTCCCCTGTATTTTTTTTTAAAGTTTATTTATTTGGAGACAGAGACAGCATGAACAGGTGAGGGGCAGAGAGAGAGACAGAGGGAGGAGAAACAGAATCCCAAGTAGGCTCCACACTGTCAGCACAGAGCCCGATGTGGGGCTCAGTCTCACAAACCGTGAGATGATGACCTGAGCCGAAACCCAGAGTGGGACGCTAACCAACAGGCACCCAGGTGCCCCAGCCCTTCCGTTTATTTTTCTAAGTTTTTTTTAATGTTTGTTTATTTTTGAGAGAGACAGAATGTAAGCCGGGGGAGGGGCAGGCAGAGAGGGAGACACAGAATCCGAAGCAGGCTCCATACTCTGAGCTGCCAGCACAGAGCCCGAGGCGGGGCTTGAACTCACAGACTCTGAGATCATGACCTGAGCTCAAGTCGCACGCTCAACCGACGGAGCCACTCAGGCGCCCCAACTCTCCCCCTTTAGATGATGGCAATGTAAAATAAAGGAGTCAGAACTGAGTAAAAGTAACTGGGAAAGCTCAAGGGTGTGGAAAGCTCATACACGAAGCTGCTGGTCCCAGGTAGCCACGCATCCACGGAACTGAAGGTCCCGTCCACCCGCACCAGGCATCTAGGGCTCCTACATCACCCTCCCCGGCCCGAACGCAGCCTGCCAGACAGCTCTCCCTGTGACCAACCAGCGCTGGCCTTGCTGCACACTGCAACGTGAAGTGTGCCTTGTGGGTTTTGTGATCCCCTGAGTTTATTCAGGTGTAAGTATAAAACTGATGGCAGTTGGAGAAGGTCAGCATTACATATTCATTTTATTTTAAATAATTGATGATGTTTCCTGTCTCTGCTTACATTAATTGCTCTCAGGTGTTGGAAAATGGCTCGGTGAGTTGCCTTTTAATGTGTTTCTTTAGAAAGACAGCGTGGCTGCTCTTTGGAATACTAAAAGCATCGTGTACTGCACACGATTTTCTAACTGGAGGTTAATAAAGGGAACATAGGCACGGATGCTCTCTGCCACGTGGAGGAGAGGGATGTATTTAACTATACACCTAAGGATGTGAGCGCTTTCTCCACTATCAGAATAGGACTCCTGTTTACCCAGATTCTCCTGGTCAGATGCGGCAGTAGAAATCCACTCGGTATTCCGTATCTTTGCGAGATAGTGACAATGACAATGGAGTATGAAATACAGAGTCATTTTTCACGATCCGTCCACAGCGGATGTTTCCTCTCAAGTACAACCCACAAGTATTTTTGTAAAGAGTGCTTAGCCTTCCGAAGGAATGCAATGTTATTTTTTTTAATCTGATCACACATACAAAGGAGTCGGGTTCTTGAAACAACAGTTCTTCTGCCACTTTCAAAAATACGAATCGTCTCACTTCTAGCCATATATAAAAAGGTCTGTTCTTGGGGCGTCTGGGTGGCGCAGTCGGTTAAGCGTCCGACTTCAGCCAGGTCACGATCTCGCAGTCCGTGAGTTCGAGCCCCGCGTCAGGCTCTGGGCTGATGGCTCGGAGCCTGGAGCCTGTTTCAGATTCTGTGTCTCCCTCTCTCTCTGCCCCTCCCCCGTTCATGCTCTCTCTCTGTCCCAAAAATAAATAAACGTTGAAAAAAAAATTTTTTTTTAAATAAAAAAAATTTAAAAAAAAGGTCTGTTCTTTTTGTCTTAAATATTATTTTTAAGGAAAGGTTGGGCAGACACCACAACTGATTCCGAGGCTCTGCTCAACTTCTCCATTCTGCACTGATGCTTGGAGGAAGTAAATTTATAATGCCTATTAATTTACTGAGAGCAGACCAAGAAACTTAGTTTTAAGAGACTCTTCTGTGATGTGTGCTTCTAGGATGGAACACTAATCAAACCTATATTGAATTAACTCAGAGTCAAGCTGAGTCTCAAAAGCAGAACAGTTAGCTTTCGAGAAAGGGCAGGAGGCTTTGGGGATACCTTCAGGGGGCAGCAGGCTGGACTTGGGGTGACCTCACCCATTCTACGGATGAGCACTTACGAGTGTCCTCAGCAATGTCAGACCCCATCGTGAAGCGAGCACTGTGGGACCATCCATCTTGCTCTTTGCTTCTCTTTTTGGTTGGGTACGTTACACAGAAAGAAAACCAAGACACTTCTAATGGACATTCAAATTTAGGGTCTACGCTCCTTGAATGTTCCATCAAACAGCAACAGTAACCCAAAGAGCTCTGTTTTCAGTCCAAATTTTGGTTAAGAGGCAAGATCTTTTCTAACCACTGTGAACCATAACCTAACCGTTTGATTAACTGTGCCAAGTAAATACACAGTACTTTACATCGTATCGACCTACTCGCGCACAAAGTACGCGTGCAACATTCACAGATATCGCTCGGGGTGTGTGGGTGTGTGCGCATGTACACGCACGCTGACAGAGAGCAAGTCAATACAACAGCTGCTCAGCGTTATTTACAATATATTGGCATCACTGCTGACCTAAAGAGCTGAAGAAAATAACAGGCCATATTTTCAGCTTAATAAAATCCTGCAGGAGGGAGCCCTTTATGAACAATTACAAGCATTTGCTGGAAATACATTTGCTGATTTAACAAACTGGGTAGGACAAATGTTTAACATGCTGTCGTAATGATGTTCAGATGCTTTTCTTCGTATCCGTTGATCTGAGATAATGCGTTCTTGCCCAATCACGCTACAAAGAAGCTGCAGAAATAAATAAATAAATACATGTAATGTGATGCGCTCTCACAAGAGCGGAGCTGCTGACTGCCCCTGACAGATGGAAAAAAAAAAAAAAAAAAAAAGTCAATATGATGTCTGAGACAGCCCAGGCTCAGCACCGCAGAATAAATTACATGATTCGCTGAATGCCTGGGCTTCACTCAGACATACAAAAAAATTGGAAAGATAAAAGCTTGCATTGGCTTCAGATGATATTTACTGCTTGATGGATTTACTAGCAGCCCCAGTACAGTCATACTGTATTGAATTATTGGCCTCTATTTAGCTGTGTGTCCGTCGGAGTTTGAGTGTCCATTTAAGCGTAAGTGAGCTGGAGGCCCGCCAAGGCTCTTGGAGGCTCTGGGTACAGAGGAAGATGCGAGCTAATGGCCACCAGCTTGAAGAACAGGGAGCTTGAGGACACTGGGGTGGGGGGCAGCAACAAAGCCCAGCTACAAAGTACTTTCTTATCAATATTAATGCCAAAATAAATATTAATGGAGGCTGCCCAGCATACCATTTTTGAATGTGCCTTGTTTTCTTTGTATTTTAACACAAATGGCTGGAAATGACTGTGTGATTTTTCTCTCTCTTTCTTCCGCACTTTCGCTCTTGCTCGGAATCTACGGGGGAATTTGGAAAAGACCATTAGCTTTACTGCTACCCGTTGTGACAGCAGCAGGGTTTCTATAAGGCAAAGGAGGCAAATGAAATGCTGGCTTTAAGACGTATATGGCTTCCAATAAAATTTATGATTAGAATAGTAATGTAAAGTACAACCTCTATTGTTATGGATTCTTTATTGCATCGTGCTATGGTGGTGCAACTGAGTAGCATTTCATGTACAATGAGGCCATGAGCGAAGTTGCATTGTTACCTTAACTTCAAAAAAAGGTGGTATATGGGGGCACCTGGGTGGCGCAGTCGGTTAAGCGTCCGACTTCAGCCAGGTCACGATCTCGCGGTCCGTGAGTTCGAGCCCCGCGTCAGGCTCTGGGCTGATGGCTCGGAGCCTGGAGCCTGTTTCCGATTCTGTGTCTCCCTCTCTCTCTGCCCCTCCCCTGCTCATGCTCTGTCTCTCTCTGTCCCAAAAATAAATAAACGTTGAAAAAAAAAATTTAAAAAAAAAAAAAAAAGGTGGTATGTGGAGACAATGGGTAGAGGGAAACTCTGTACTTTGTGCTCAGTTTTGCTGTGAACCTAGAACTGCTCTTGAAAAATGAAGTTTATTAATTATATGAAGAGGCACATACACAAAGGAAGTGTGGGTGTGGTGGGGGAAACAAAGAGAACTTCCAGCAGAAGGCACTGGACTGACTGAGCCAGGGCCTCAGATGCAGGTGAACTTGGAATTTTGCACAACGTGTGTCTGACGGGGCACAGAGGGTGACCTGCGGCGATGGTGCAATTGAAGAGATGGTCTGGGTCTGGCTATTCCAGGTTGATCGCTATTTATAGGAGGGATCAGGAAGATGACTGCAGGGCTCCAGGGTGAGAGCTCTAGGACATCTGTGCAAGGGTTTAGCTTCCATTAGCAGCACAGAACAACCAAATGCTCTGGGAAGGTGCGCATGGGGCATGCCAGAGGACTACGCGTGCAAGGTCAGCATCAAGAAGATATCCCTGCTCCGCAAGGACACATACCATCTTCAGGGTCAGAAAACGAGCTGCAGGCCAGGTATCCCTGCATTAACATGCACTGTAACCACAAACAAATTGCGCAATTTCTTTTAGTCTCTATTTCTGAGCCTGTGAAACAGATGATAGTATCATTTTACTACTTTACAAGATATTTAGAGGATTAGGTGGAAGAAGAACCATGGAAAGGGTTCACTGTTGCAGCAACATATACTTCACAACACAGCGATATGGGTCTCACGGTACCCATCTTACAGAGAAGAAAGGTGAGGCACAGTTACTTATGCAGGTCACACAACTCTATCACAGAAATGCTGAGACTGGAATCCATGCTCCCCTGGTTCTGGAATACTCTCTGGGCTATTAAGGTGAACAGTGGCTGGCATCCCCCTCTGCAGGTGGCAGGATTAGTTGTGATTGACCTTGTGGATCCAAAAGCACATCACAAACCTGAACTGGATAGCTGTGAAGCCTCTGATCGGGTCCCCAACATCCCTCACCCCTCATTCCAACACAGACCCACTTCTGGTGAGAAGGTGCTGGGGTATACGAGCTGGGGGACCCTGACACCCGAAACATCTAGGATGAAATCCCTTGGCTGGCTCTAGGCAGAGCAAGCTCCCAGGATGAAGGGGCGATGGGTACTGTCGTGGGTCCTACCCATTTTCTGCAGGGTGCTGTACAACACACAAGCAGCAGCACCCCGCCCCCAAGTATCTCAACTTCTCCACATCTGCGAGGGGAACACTCAAATCCATTCTTTGTATAGCCTTTTAAGAACAAAAGGATCCATAAGGCAAATGGGAACAATCACTAGAGCTCAGACTTACACTAATGGAGAGTCATTGTTATTTTCATCTGGGTGCCTGACACACATCATCTCACTACTTTGTCGGAAGAGTGCGGCAAAGTGGCTGGCGGTGTTTCCAGTTTCCCACGAGAAGTAAGTTGAGGTTCTAGGAGGTTAAATCTTTGCTCAGGGTCATACAACTGGGAAGTCAGTAAGCTCAGGTTCAAAGCCCAGGTTCCCCTCTGTGGGTGTGATGCTTTCCCTGGGGGTGACCCTGAGAAGTCTCTGTTTAGGGATGGTATTCATACATTTCAGATCAACTTCTGTGCAATATTCTTTCTTCTTCTAATGACTCTTTTAAAAAGGAAGGAAATTTTACTTGTATTATTACTTGTACTATTATTAGTTGTAACTCATCCGTTCTCATAGGGATTTTTTTTTTAACGTTTGTTTATTTTTGAGGGCGAGAGAGAGTCCGAGCATGAGTGGGGGAGGGGCAGAGAGAAAGAGGCAGACACAGAATCCAAAGCTGGCTCCAGGCTCTAGGCTGTCAGCACAGAGCCTGATGTGGGTGGGGCTTGAACCCATGAACCACAAGATCACGACCTGAACCGAAGTCAGATGCTCAACCCCCTGAGCCACGCAGGTGCCCCCAGAGGGATTTTTTTTCCTGAAAGCCCCACATGGTTTGGTGGAGTGTCAGACACTTAACACTTAAAATCAGACAGGCTGCAGTTCCAGGTCCAGCCCCAAGGAGGGCGAACTTTTGGACAAGTTATTAAGCCTTCCTGTGCCTCACTGTACTCAAGTTCAAGTAAAAAGAATAACAATACTTTGCTGCCACTGCTGATCATTATTAACGTAAGAGCAAACACTACTGACTTTATAGCAGGGTAACTGTAAGACCCTGGCCAACTAGTACCATAAAATGTGCAGATCAAGACACAGAGAGTGCTTTATTACCTATAACTACCAAAATTGATCATGTTAGTAGCTAGAATAATCTGCAGACTATAAATAGGTCAGAGCCGCGCACAGGCACACACAGGGCAGGGATCTTCCTTTAAGATACGCTTCAGAAAGGATGGCAGGGGAGACTTTGAATTTGGCCATCTCTGGCATCTGTCTGAGGAGGTGGGGCTAAGAGACCCTTTGTTTCTTGGCCAAGGTGACACAGTTTGTGATTTGCATCTCTTATCACACTAGGACTCAGCAAGCAGGAGGCTCTCTGCAGGGAAACACTCAGCATTGCCATGACAGGAACCCAACTATGCTTTCCAGTGACAACATAATTTCATGTGACGGCAGAAATGTATATATTATCTCAGGAATTGATGAAGGAAACGCAATTTAATATTTTTTTATTAACATACGTATGTGGCTAGGCTACAGATCTGCATTACGAACAGTAGGGTGTGTGGCTTCTTAAAATGACAAATCGAACCACTTTAATAAACACTGGTAAAAAGTATTACATATAAGTCCCACATTTTGACTTATCAAAAATAGCAACAACAAATGCTTTAATGCCATGTTCCTGTATCGCTATCATTCACACAGAGTTTTAATCCGTTACTTAAAACCTTCAGCTTTTTGTCAGTAGTCATATGAAAGCCGGCTGTGGATTAGCCCTCAGTATGTGTGATGTATGTCAAACCAAACATACTATCATCTGCCACCAGTCACTTATAGACAGGAGAGCTCAGTTGAAATGTACTAGTAATTAGACTTGACTTTAGTTGTTAATGGAACCCAAGTTAATGGATGTGCTAATTATTCTTCTCTGTAACAGACACTGGCACTTGTTTGGTTTCTACTTGGGACAAAGATAGATCAGTGAATGTTAGGGTAATGAAGTCATCAGTCTGACCCTTGAGTCATACATTATAGGCGTGGTTTCAGACTCTACGAGCCCTAAAAATTGTGGAAGGGTTTGGACAACTGTTGGTAAGAAACACTAACAACATAGGAAAAATAAACTGTTATGGTGTGAATACTGAACACCTATATATAGAATGACGAGCCGTTAACAGGAGAACACAGAGTAAGGAGAGACGGGTAACCTTAAGACGGAAGTGATCAATAGGCAAGCTCCCTTGGGATCAATCAATACTAGGACTGCAATCCTCTGGTATATTTATTAACAACCTGGAAGATGGATGAGATGAAAAGTAGTTGAATTTGTCGATGACAAAATTGAAAGATTAAGGAAGACAGCGAACTACTATAGGAAAACGTCTAAGGAAACCCCGTATTAAACTACTAAAATGAGCAAGCAATCAAAGAAGCAGCCTGGATGCTCTGAAGTCCCTCGGGGGTGGGGGTGGGGGGAAAAGATTAGAGAAGCTTCATTATTCAAGAATAAATTCCAAATATTCCAGAGAAGACTAAATTTGATTAAGGACTAAGATAATTGCTGTGAATACTTTTGTTCATAAATAAGCAAAAAAAAAAAAAAAACTAGTAGACATTCATTCTGTAGAAGACACAAGTAAGCCAACTTCAGCCATGTTGTGACTGTTTTTTTAGTGTTTGGTCATCTCTAGTCTTTGAGAACTCTTTCTTAGCTTGCCTACCATGTCAGACTGTTATTTTCCCCCTCCAGCTTTCTTGTGTCCAAATATGATACCTAGAAGCAAACACAGCTAACAATCTTCTGAGGGGTGCCCCTCAGCTATGCAATTCACATGCAAGACACTCTGTAGAAATCTGGATCCAAGAGAACATACCCCATGCTTTCTGAATGATCAACACAGGAGTGCATGAATGAAGTATTTGGTACACTAGACGGGCCTCTACCTTGCATCTTGAAAATCTGCTTAGGAATCTGAATTTGTGAATGAATATGGAGCCTCCTTAAATTGCTCATAATCCCAGCAGAATTTGCGAGCGGGGCGGAGCTCTTCCTTCCTTTAACTGTGGTCACCAGTGAGTCTGGAAGCCATCTTTCCTTCTTAGTCCCACTGCTGTCACTGGTAACCATGACCCCAGGGATGGCTCCTGACACAGCACTGTGGGCTCTAACAGCTCTCTTATACTTCTAAAGAATGTGTCAACATGAGAAGAGAGACACCGTCATTCGGGAGTGAGTTAGACTCTCCCCAGGTAAACTTGTCCTGACTTGCAAAGAACTGTGGTGCCTCATCAAAGAGTCATTCAATTTTGCCCCACCTCCTTTGCTCCTTCCAATTTAGTGAGCTAGTGCTTCTTCCTCATGTGTTGATGCCGCAGACAGCCTGTTGAGGGAGGGTTTCAACATTTTCTGTAGATTTCTTTGGAAATCTCCTTTCTTTGGATGGGAGTCCAAAAGATTAAGGTCCAGTAAGAAGGAGTCAAAGGATGATAGAATTTTAATACCTCCCACTACTCATCTTCTGGCAATTACAAATATGTATTTGTGTATGTGGGTGAGCACGTGCACATGTGTGCAGGACATGAGACCATTCTGATGAGAAAAACCTAAGAAGTAAATTTCTATATATACACAGGATCATGTAAACTTGACTCCTCATGAAATAAGACTTCTATAATTTATTTCTACTAAATGTCATCATAGAAAGTAATTAGAGCTGGACTCTAAATTATTACAATAATAATTGGGCTTACAGGAATAATAATGAACCCTGGATGACAATATATAAAACCCATGGCCAAGTTTCAGCACTAAAGGCCATGTGGAAAAACCCTGCTGTGAAAGATGTTCAGCTATGTCACCTAGGTGCCTACACTTCCACTAACCTATGTGATATTTTAAGAAAATAAAATGAAATTAACTATGCGCTATTAGTCACAGATACCCACATGCTGTTAGGGAAAACAAAATAGACCACAGACCAAAATAGACTAGGAGACTCCCCTCAACTTCACAACATGGTGCCCACAGCCATAATATGCCTATGTGTGTCTGCAATTTTTTTTAATAAAAAAATTTTTTAATGTGTATTCATTTTTTGAAGGAGAGAGAGAGAGACAGAGCATGAGTGGGGAGGGGCAGAGAGAGAAGGAGACATAGAATGTGAAGCAGGCTCCAGGCTCTGAGCTGTCAGCACAGAGCCTGATGTGGGGCTCGAACCCACGGACCATGAGGTAATGACTTGAGCTGAAGTCAGACACTCAAGCGACTGAGACACCCTGGGTGCCCCGTGTCTGCAATTTTCTTTTTTTAAGTGAAGTATCTTCACACATCAGGTAGATGTTGCCTGATACGATCCTAACTGGTTGCCTCCCAATAGAGGCAGATTTTTTGAAATTTTAAGTTTATTTATTGAGAGAGACAGAGAGAAAAAACAAGAGTGGGGAGGGGCACAGACAGAGGGAGAGAGAGAATCCCAAGCAGGCTCTGCACTGCCAGCACACAGCTGGTGCGGGGCTCGAACTTAGAAACTGTGAGATCATGACCTGGGCAGAAGTCAGATGCTTCACCAACTGAGCCACCCAAGTGCCCCCAGATACAGGCAGATACTAATGTTGAACATTACCTAGGGTGGCTTCACCACCTAACAACTTCTTTGATGAAAGTTATCCAATGTAAATGAACTTGAAATTTCTACCTCTGTTACATGAGAAGAATTACTTCACAAGATTATCAGGAGACTAAAATGAGAACACACACACACACACAGCAACACTTTATAAATTCTAGTATCTGACACACACATACTAATGCTACATCTTTGTCAAAAATCTACGTTGCAACAGGGGAAATTCTGTATAAATGTTGCATCCTACTGTAGCATTTTATCTGAGGAACTGAAGGGATTTCACTAGGAAAAAAAAAAGCCCTGAATGGAATATCGCTACCTTTGAAGAATCTGAAGAGTAACACTAGAACCGTGAGGCTCCAATACGAGTGGGAGATCTCTGATCATGTGTAGGCATGCATATATGTTAAATGGGATATTGTAAAGGGAGAAATCTCCCTCAGTACAATCATTCATACTTAAGGAACTAATAAGATCATCTGCCAAAGATAATGAATCCATTAGCTGACAAAAGAAATCAAACTGGAAATCGGTATCTTATATTTGTACTGTTATACCTAAATATTGAATGAAATACGCACCCCAAAAATACCTCATCTTATCACCCATGTGTCCAACTGAACCATTTCCAAAGTAAATCAAAACTCTCACTGAAATTGTTTCTAGTGTTCATGATCTCACTGGGAAGAGAAAGGATTTTCTTCAATAGTCTGTTGTAATTCTGTCATTATGCTGGAGTGAGGTAATTTGCTAAAACAGCTGCCTCTAATGAGAAAACCTTTCCATCTGGCACATCCAATGGAGACACAAACAACCTCATCAGTTGAAAAAAAAAAAAAGTAAGTCAAGAAGAACTCAACTTCACCAAGAAGAATTCTATTTTAAGAAGTGTCTCTCAGAGCTACACAAAAGCTAAAACGCAACTTGAGGGGATGGTACCTGTGTTTCTCTTGGTGGAACCATTCTATTCGCTCCCAGGTTAAGGGCATATAAACTTGGCCCAGATTTTTGCCATGTTGATAATGGGTTGCCTTTGGAAGGATTACAAAATAATTCAGTACATGTTTATAACAGAAATATCCAACCCCCCCCCCCCACACACACACACACACACCACACAAAATGAGACAAAAGGAAAGGAATGCTGTTCTAACACGTTGACTCTGGACACTAGAATGAGTAGATAAACATGGTTTGTTTTTTTTAAATATAACTATTTTGAAACTTCCTTTTTATTCTGAGGAATTGTTATTAGGGTCTTAGTGTAACGTGTCATGGTCCATCCAGAATCCTGAACACTTCATGCTGCACTTTGACTAAGAGACATTCAAAGAAAGCTTTGTTATTCGAATAGCTAGCAGAAAAATGCTCGTTATTTTGGGTGAGTTCCTATAAAATATTAACTATCTTTCCCTTTACCACGTATCTGTTACTATTGTTCTGCAAATATCTGGGCTTAGACGTGAGGGTCCAAGTTGCCTATTTTACTTCATTTTCAACTACAGACATGTTGGCTGGTGAATCCATGCACCGCAGGGTGCTCCGTTTTTCTAGCTCATGCAGTTGATTTATTTAGTCTTCATCTTAGAAATCTGGTCATTGCGATTTCTCATTCTCCCAATATTATGATTCCTAGGTTAAAATTACACACCGACCTATGTCGAAGGGTATTAAAAGAAAAATCCTATAGTGTAGGTTACAATCTGATTCTATAGCTCTGATATTACTGGAAATGTTTTTTTTAACCAAAGACTACATAAATGCTCAATAAAATGGAAGCCAGAGAGGTGAATGTGTTCGGAGTTTTCAGTCCAAGTGCTGGCATTCTGGTTAATACATCATTATATGATGGATGACACAAGCATCGTCCTGGCATGCCTGCGCCTACTGCCAGAAGGTTATCAGCCCTTTAGAGGAGCTAATAGCAGGAGCTTTAATTTTCCCCAACTCCTGGGTATAATATAAAATTAATGTGCACCATGTCAAGGTTATGGCAAGGCATTGTTATCTGGAAGAGAAACCGGTTTGCTCTCCACCCTCCGGACTCTCCCACATACGTGATAACACAGTATTCTAAAGCAAATTTCTTTGTCATTGTCAATAATGGCAAGCTGGTAAAGGATATTTTCCTGCACTAATTATGCAGGAGGAAGTTAGCTGACCTGTACAAGTCAGTCCAAAACCAGAGGAAATTATTCGTTCGTGAAACAAAAATAGTTCCATCTTATCTCACCTTTATGTCATAAAAGGAAATCCAAACAAGAACATTTGTTCACAACTGTCCTGTGCATACCATTGCTTCCTGTATTAAGGTGCTATAAGGAACAGTATAGAAAGAGCACCTGCCTTCTCAGAATCCGACTTTTCTTTTTTTTAATGTATGTTTATTTTGAGAGAGAGAGAGAGAGAAAATGACCACTAGCGGGGGCAAAGCAGATAGAGAGGGAGAGAGAGAATCCCAAACAGGCTCCATGCTGCCAGTGCAGAGGCTGATGATACAGGACTTGATCTCAAGAACCATGAGCTCATGACCTGAGCCAAAATCAGGAGTCAGATACTTAACCAAATGAGCCACCCCAGGGACCCCAGAATCTAAGTTTTAAATAAGTGCTTCTTGGGGCGCCTGGGTGGCTCAGTTGGTTAAGCAGCCGAAATCGGCTCAGGTCATGATCTCAAGGTCCGTGAGTTCGAGCCCCGCGTCGGGCTCTGTGCTGACAGCTCAGAGCCTGGAGCCTGTTTCAGATTCTGTGTCTCCCTCTCTCTGACCCTCCCCTGTTCATGCTCTGTCTCTCCCTGTCTCAAAAATAAATAAAACGTTAAAAAAATAAAATAAAATAAATCAGTGCTTCTTAAACTCATGTAACCCAACAGGCTTCTGAATGGTCCAGAAATCTGTATTTTTATCAAGAACCTCCCAGATAATTTTATAATTAACAGTTGGTACAGAAATACAGTTCTACCTGAAAAAAATGGGGAAAGCTTAACACCAATAACCTATCCCATATGCCATCAGTGTCCAACTCTTCTAATAGATCTAGCCTTAGGTACAGACCCAAAGGTGGAGGGAAAGCCTAGTATTTGTATGGTACGGTGATGTTTTCTTTTGGGAAGGCATACAGGGTTAACGTATTCCTACTATTAAGTTACGTAAAAAGGCATTTTACCCCCTAAAATAGAAAGAAGGAGCCAAAAGGAAATAATTTTTTGCTGAATAAATTTTAAAAGAACCAGAATTCGATGAAAGAAAGTGAGTTGTAGAGAAAAGGTTAAGGCAAAATAGGTGATACAAAATCATGACCAAACTAATATTTTCCTAGCAGAGATGACCACAAAAGGACTATATGCCTGTTTATCTGACTTAAAATGTTGAAAGGTGAATATGGATCCTTTTCCCTCCAACTTATCAAATGCAAACCCAAGGAGTCTTCCAAAGGTAAACTGATTTTAACTGTGTCCACATTTTCTCTATTTCTCTCTTCAGTAAATAATAATGCATAGTATTACATGTGGGTCAGGCATAATACGAGAGCTTTGTGCAGAAGACAGACCTCTAGGAATCTGACATGTAAAAGCCCGCCTGATGTTTATCTAGCTTTTTGGGAAAGCTAGAATGAAAGAAGGAGGTGTAAAATTGAGCTTAAAAAATAGGTACGATGTATTAATATGGAAAAGCCAGGGTAATTTTTTTTTTATTCAAGTAGAATTAACATACAGTGTTATATTAGTTTCAGGCATACAACAGAGTGATTCACCAATTCTCTACATGACTCAGTGCTCATCATAAGAACTGTACTCTTAATCCCCTACACCTATTTCACCCATCCCCCCACCCAGGTCCCCTATGGTAACCAACCATCTGTTTGTTCTACATAGTTAAGAATCTGGTTTTTTGTTGGTCTCTTTGATCATTTGCTTCTTAAATCCCACATGTGAGTGAAATCATATGCTTTTGGCTTTCTCTGACTTAATTCACTTAGCATTATACCATCCAGGTGTGCATCTATGTTGTTGCAAATAGCAAGATTTCGTTATTTTCTATGGCTGAGTAATTCCATTGTGTGTGTACATACATGTATATACCTCTATATATACGCTACACACACACACACACCACATCTTCTTTACCCACTCACCTACGGATAGACATGGGGTGCTTCTGTATCTTGGCTATGGAAATAATGCTGCAACAAACATAAACATGCAAACTGCATATACCTCTCTGAATTAATATTTTCATTTTCTTTCGGTCAACAGACAATGGAATTACTGGACTATCTGATAATTTTATTTTTAATTTTTTAAGGAAGCTGCATGTTGTTATCCACAGTGGCTGCACTAGTTTATGGGTCCCTTCTTCTCCACATCATCACCAACATTTATTATTTCTTGTGTTTTTGATTTTAGCATTCTGACAGGTATGAGATGATAGCTCACTGTAGTTTTGATTTGCATTTCCCTGACAAATGATGTTGAGCATCTTTTCATGTGTTTGTTGGCCATCTGTGTATGTCTTCCTTGGACAAGTGTCTACTCAGGTCCTCTACTTATTTTTAATTATATTAATAGTTACATTTATAATAATAATAATTATAATCATTATTTTGGTGTTGAGTTGGATGGTTAATAGTTTTCTAAGTCAAGGTAATTTTTAAGAGCTACCTTAGCTTGCCACATTGATATATGATAGGTACTCAGTCTACAGATGTGGAGGGAGTTGCTTCCAGGGTCATTCTACCTTGCCTCCATATGGTACGAGGGTGTATTAATCTTCATAGGCTGCCATAACCAAAAACCACAGACTGGGTGACTTATATAGGCATTTATTTTCACACAGTTTTGGATGTCAAAGTTCATGACCAAGGTACCAGCAAATTACATTTCAGGTAAGGACTTTTTTTCTGGTTTGTAGATGGCTACCTACCTTCTTGCTGTATCCTCACATGGTCATTCGTGTGTGTGTGTGCTTGGAAAGAGAGCAAGTTCAGATGCCCCATCCTCAGGTTATAAGGGCCCCATCCTTATGGCCTCATTTAATCATTATTACACATAAGGTCTTACTTACATAAGACCCTGTCTCCAAATGCAGTCACATTGCAGGTTGGAACTTCAACATATGAATTTTTGGAGGGATGCAATTCAGTTCCCAACACAGGGTTAGGAAACCCTTGGGGCAGGGTCACACATACCCCATAGGATACTTGTGCATGTACTAGAACAAGGCACCCATTCATTTTGGCAGATGTGGTCTCCTAATGCAGTACATCAGGGTGCGTAGCCACAAGATTTGTGATGTGGGACACAGACTCAATTGTGGCCCCCAATTACCCTCTTAGTCATGAGTTCTCTGCACGACACAACGGAGACAAGCAAAATGGATATGAAGACTCTAAAGAAGAGCCTGGGACACCTTGGAACATGAGTTATAACAAACAGGGCCTTCAGCAAAGACAATCAGAGCCATCTTTTAACTATGGACACAGTGAAAATCCACCCTAAAATATTTACCTTCCACGTTAGACAACTACTAGATAATGTGGCATGCCAGACACAGAACTCTGATGACATCGAACTCAGGTTTAGATCAGAGTAGGTGCCCCAGCATCCTGATGTATACTTGAAGGAAATGCAAGAGCTTCCATTAATACAGGCAAAGAGTCTACCTGGGATCTGAGCTAAGTACAAAAGTGTCCTGAGATCATGGTGGCACACAGAGTGCCTCCTACTTTAAATTGGCTAGTCCCCAAGAAGCCCTTTGCCGTGAAGACTACTGAAAGTCAGGCTGGACTTCCTGGACTGCCCTAGAGGGATGCTCCTCGAGGAGAGGCAGCAATGTACAATGGATAAGACCACGTTTTCTGAGGGCAGGATATGGGATTTGAACCCATGCAGGCTTCATGACCTTGGGCAAGCTACTTAATTCCCTATGCTTCATTGCCCTCATCTGTAAAATGAGTCATTAGTATAATGCCTATTTCAAAGGTAGCCTGTGAGAAGTAAATGAATTACTACACATATATAACATCTCCTTGCAAATTCTCAAACCAAATAGCTATAAACCTAAAAAAATTACAAACTTATTTGGCAGAAAATTTTGATCGAAACTTAAATTAGGCTATGTATAATCTTTATTTATCCTGAGTGCTAATGTTCATGTTTTTGCTACAGAAATATGAATGTATTTGATTACAGAGTGCTGCCTCAGACTCAGTGTGGCAGATAAAGTTATATTTGGTACATACACCTTTTTAAAATAGAAAAATGTAGAATTGGCTCCTAAGGGTTGCAGATAAGGGACGGTGGCCTTAGAACAGTCACCAGCACTTATCAAGTGTTGAAGAGTTAGTTTTTAAACGTCTGTCCTATGATTGTTTGCACATATAAAAAAGTGAGAGCAACGACTTGATCTATTCTATAGACTTGAACTCCAAACTACAGAATCATAGGATAAAAGAGCTAGAGGCAGGCTGAAAGATAATTCATTCCAGTCATACACTTTGCGGATGTCATAAACAGATATTGAGCTTCTGGCCATAAAGGAATAACAGGAACCACATTTACCCTCCCACCTGAAATAATGAAAAAAATATATAAAACAAGTTTTCACTAGGACATTAGTCAATGAAAAACAGTGATCCCACAGAGGTGGGGAAAAACAGAAGATGAGCCCTATGATTGCCACAGTTTATTGCCTTGAGAGTGTTTCCAGGCTGCAGTGTAGGGAGGGAAACCCCAGGGAGAACCCAGCAGTATCCCTCAACTGTGGATAGAGAACTGAGAGGTCAGAGAGACCCAGGTGGCTAGAGTTTCCAAGTCAGAGTACCAGACAAAAGAAAGGTACAGAGATAAGGAACTATGGAGAGCAAAAGAGGGTCCCTTGGAGTATTGAAGTGAGTACTATATATGCATCCATGTGAAGAAACTGCCCAAGGCCAGGGAAAGGAACACCCATAAGTGAAATTAGTACCCATCACTTACACAGGACTGGGAATGGTGCCTGTTCCCATGAGCTAGAATGAAAAAAAAAAAAAAAATCAAGATTTATGGAGCACTGGGTACACAGATGGGTCTTTCTTCAACACTGGGGGATAATTAGCCTTAGAGTGAGCACCATCCTGGTCGTGCTTAAAATATCTAAAAAGCAATATCTAAAAGCTGTTTGGATAAAACAGCTAAAGCTGTTTCCAAGTAACTTAAGTGAGTCCCAGAACAAAGTTCAAGAATATCTACAGGAACACAAAATATACAGCAACCAACAAGATGAAAACAAAGTCTGGCACCCAATAAAAAATTGCCAGGTATACAGAGAAGCAGAAAAATGTGATCCATAATAATAAGAAAAAGCAATCAATCAAAACAGATGCAGACTTTTGCCTATTTCTCCTCCTGACTACAACTACAAACCCTGGACATTATATATAAAACAAACATAAAAAGACTCTGAAGGCCAAAAATAAGACAGCAGACCAGGAGCCCAACTTATGAACAATGTAGTGGTAGGTTGCCTATGTTTTCTTTTTGCCTCATATATCCTAGACCTGTTGCTGAACAGTGACAAACCCAACACACCAACATGTGCAAACAAAAAACACTCCTCAACAGAAGTCTCCTCTTTCGAGCCAAAAGATCATGAAAGGGACAGCAGATCAAGACAAAAAACTTTAAACAACCTCTCAACTCCAGCCAGACAATACAGATAAAATCCACCAAATCCACACTAGCAAGGGGCCAGTGGAAAGCCTGAGTTTCCATCCTTGTGAGACACCCTTGTTGGGGTCATATTAGAGAAGGCCAGGAAGGGAGTCAGGTCTTTCATTTCAACAACCAGTAACAAGTCTACCCCCCATGGTGTCACCAGAGACCAAGTGGGAAGCTAAAACAGAGAGAAGAACAAAATGTAAAACAGGTGACTTAAACCCTGACACATCGGGGCGCCTGGGTGGCGCAGTCGGTTAGGTGTCCGACTTCAGCCAGGTCACGATCTCACGGTCCGTGAGTTCGAGCCCCGCGTCAGGCTCTGGGCTGATGGCTCAGAGCCTGGAGCCTGTTTCCGATTCTGTGTCTCCCTCTCTCTCTGCCCCTCCCCCGTTCATGCTCTGTCTCTCTCTGTCCCAAAAATAAATAAACGTTGAAAAAACAAATTAAAAAAAAAAACCCTGACACATCAATAATTACATTAAATTTAAGTGGTATAAATTCATTATCTAAAAGACAGAGATTGACAGAGTAGATTTAAAAAAAAAAATCAAGAAACTGTCTACAAGAAATCCACTCCAAATATAATGACATAGTCAGACTGATAATAAAAGGATATTAAAAATAAATCACGTAAACATTAATAAAAAGAATGGCTACCTTAACATCAAATAAAGTACCTTTCAAAGCAAAAAAATCACCAGCCCCAAGGAGGAATGTTATATAATGATAAAAAGGTCCAAGTACGAAGAAGACAAAGCCATCTCGAGGGTTTATGTGCCAAACAACAGAGCTGCAAAATATATGAAGTAAAACTGATAAAACTAAAAGAGTAGACAAATCCATAATGAATTCTACAACACTGCACTCTGAACAACCGATACAGCAGCTACACAGAAAATTAGCAAGATTACAGAGAAATGTAATGACACCAACAGGATGTAATCACTATTTATAGCCCATTGCACCTAACAAGAGCAGATTACACGTGTTTTTTAAGCATCCATGAAATATATACCAAGATAGACCATAGCCTGGCCCACAAATGTAAAAGAACTGAACTTATGCCAAGTGTATTATCCAACCACGAAGAACCAAACTAGAAATCCCCAACATAAAGATAAGAGAAAAATCTTCCAATGCCTATAAACTAAACAAACTGATTTCTATGTAATCTATGGGTCAAATAGGAAGACTCAAGGGAACTTTTAAAAACCTGGAAATGGATAGACTATATTTTCTTATCATTTAAATCCTTGCAGCAGATAATCATTTAAACAAAAATAAAAACAATGTAGTGGGGTTTATAACATATGTAAAAGTAAGCTACATTACAAGAACAACCCAAGGGTTGGGATAAGAGAAACCCAAATATCCTCTCGCATACAAGTGATATATATACCAACATGGATGAATTTAGAAATAACTCTGCTGAATAACAGATGGTCAGACAAGGGGCAACTGGGTGCCTCAGTCAATGAAGCATCCAATTCTTGATTTCGGCTCAGGTCATGATTTTGTGATTCTCGAGTTGAAGCTCCACAATAGGCTCTGTGCTGACAGTGTGGGGATTCCCTCTCCCTCTCTCTCTGCCCTGCCCCTGTCTGCATTTGTTCTCTCAAAAATAAATGAACATTAAACAAAAATAGAAGTCAGACAAAAAAAGAGTACATGTTGTATGATTCCACTTACATAAAATTTTAGGTAGGAAATATAAAATATTGTGTAGAAACAGAAGATAAATTAGCAGTTATATGATGATAAACAGAGGACAGGGAGGAGGTGGAGAGATTACAAAAGGACACAAAGAAACTTAGGGAATGGAGGAGTATGTTCATTACTTTAACTGTAGTGGTAATGTCACAAATATACACCTATGTCAACACTTACGCAATTACATACTTTAATTTTGAACAGTTTATTGTATGTCAATTACACCACAATAAAAAAACTTAAGGAAAATAACAATGAAATACAGGTATCACCTGAGCTCACATCATTTTATCATTTTACATGTATTTGCTTACTCACTTACTGCTTTTAAGTCTGAGCAATTCTAACTTTTGTTCACTTTAAAATATTTCGGTATGAGCAGGCAGAAATTTACACGTTTACGCTTCTCTGTCATTAGACTGTAGCGTGCGGCTCCTCGAAGTATGTCCAAAGGATGCAGACATGATAATGGCCCCAGCCAAGACCAAACATAAACAAACAACGCCGCCAGAGAGCAACATTAGCAGCATGTTCTTTGGCTGTTATTTTTAAGCCAATAAAATTAACGGGAATATTGAAGTGTCTCTGTCTTTGAACGTGGATCTCCAATGTGGATGTGAAACTTGTAACCAGTGCCAAATAATGAAGTGGAAACTGGCTTCCCAAAGTTGTTTTTACTTGTAAGATTTCAAGCAGATATACTTCCATGGTTGTTAAATATCAGTTTCTGGGCATTCTGCCATAATTTTAAGACTGCTGAGAAAAGTGATTCTTTAAGTGTGGTCCACGGCCTATTGGAAATATTCAAAGGGCTTCTGGTTGGTTCATAAAGTCAATGAAAGGACAAATCACAGGAAATTGTGGGCACTTAAGTGTTTTTCTCAATTGCAAATTTAGATCTGCTTTACAAGTCACAAAGTCAACACACTCTTCCCCTATGGCACTAATTTAATTAAAAAACTGAAATCGGATAAAAAGGGGCTGATGAGTTATGAGTAGCCACTTTTGTATTTTTTCTTCAAAGTATTCTGCAAACCAACTGCACCAAAACCATCTGATTAAGTTGTAAAAACTTAAAATGCAGATTCCTGCTCCCCACCCAAAAATCTACCATATTGGAAATGTTTGGGATGAGGCCAGGAATCTATGTGTTTAATAAACAGTCTAACGATTCTTATGTATACCAAGATTCAAATGCTATAGTTTTCCCCCTATGGATCACACTTGAGCCACAAAATATATTTCATGAAACTAAAAACATACTACTGCACTGTTTGTGGACTGTATTCTTGACAATAACTTCCTTTATTCTTCTGTTTATCATTGTCAACGGTGAACTGAGCTCCAAGTAGAAGTGTATTTCTATTTAACCATCACCAAGATTTAAATTTAAACATCACCAAGAAAACCAAGAAACTTCTGAAGTATGAAGGATGACTGAGGAAGAATTGAAGAGTGTGTTTTGTCAGTTTTGATGAACCAAAGTATTATTTTTAGAAGGCAATAACAACATTCACTTCTGGTGGTAAAAATAATTATTGAAGGCATTACAGTGGGGGAAAACGGTCATGATTATAAGCCTGAACCCCCCTATTTTGTCACTCAAAGTACTGTTTTTATAATGTAATGTTTATTTTGAGAAATTTATTAGCACAATTCTAACAGAACAGATGGTATGGAAAAGTTCTCAAAGAGTACTGAGCCTCTAGAAACTTAAAATGGTGAGGGTCACAGGGCCAGGAGATGACAGTGACCAAAAGCAAAGGTTCTGGCTGTCACTTTCTAGAATTTACATCAATTTGGAAACCCAGAGTTTCTCATTCATAACAAATTAAGTTCAGTTAGCACTGTAATAACCTAATGGATGTTTACAGTTATAGGTTAAATGTAAGTGTTGTGCTCCTTGGGCTAAATAAGAGATAATACAGATGCTACAAGCAGACAAAGGGAATGTTTACAAAACAGCTGAATTAAAATACCAATAAGACCTTGGTTTACAAGCATAATTCATTCTGGAAACATGCTTATAATCCATAGCACTTGTATCAAAGGGAATTTCAAGAACCACTGGCTCAGGGCTGGTCATGTGACATTTGGTGTCACATACTACTTGTGTTGTAAGATGTCACTTATTCATCAAGTTAAAACGTATTAGAAATGTTCCCTCGTCTTCAGGAACACTAGCAGAACAAGTCCCTTGCCATCTAAGGTGTTATTGTACACTGTTATGAATGGAGCACATCCTCAACACATGGACAAAGTGGATAGGGTCCCAGTGGATTCCATGTCCAACACATCTTCATCTGGTGACTCACCAGCAAACTGCAGCCAGTGAGAGGAGGAGAGCTAGTGAATTTGAAGGAAATAATCCCATATTTGGAAGTTGGGCTGTATCCAGCACAGGTCTCAATGTGTGAGGGTCTCAAGGTGTGAGACTCCAATTCTGGTCACTTCTGTGGTGCCAATAACTGAACTGAAAGTTGCCCTGCCTTGTTGAGTCATGTCTGCAAGGAATGGCAAGCCAGCCCCCAGTAGGAACAAAAGGCCTAATGTATGAGTTGCTAAGGGCAGACTGTTTCTGCGTGACACTTAATAAGTGACTCGCTGCTATTTTGTATAAGAGAACAGGAGGTTTAGAGACATTAGTAAGCCAAGTAAAACAGAGTGTATTTACTGTGACTTAAAGAAGTCACGGAAAGAACCCAAGTAGATGTTGGGATTCAAGTCACGTAAATAGAAGGTGCTGTTAGGTGAGCCTCCTATGTTAGTCTGGACTCTTACCAATCTGTATGCTATGTGCCCCTTCCTCATCCCCAAAAGGTTTCTGGGGTTCCTATGAAAAGCGATCGCATTCATGGGATATCCTCACCACCACTTCTTCCTATGTCATAAACGTCGTCTACATCAATGTTACTACTTCCTGGAGCCATCCTGCCTTCACTCAATCAGACAAATTACTCTCGCCTCTGCTTTGTTCCTAACAGATTTGGCACCTCTTGTATAGCACACACACATTTCATAATTAATTTATGCCTGTCTGCCCCCCCTTGAGTAAACTCCTAAAGATAACATCTACGTTTGATGATTTTTGTACTGTCCACAGCACTAAGCACATTATCTTGTACAGAACTGGCCTTTTATCATGTTTACTCAACTGAATTTAAAGGAGTTATAAGATGATCATGGAATTTCCAGAGTAAATGAAGTTAGCCACATGAAACCATGTGTTTTTAGTCTGGTTTTTTAAAGTCATAGAAATATCCCCAAAAGTAGATACAAGAGTTACCTCAACCTCAGCATGAATCTAGCTACATCAGAGCAGACTGCCAAGTGTTGCTGGTATATTTAAATGGGTTTGTTGGGGCTCCTGAGTGGCTCAGTCGGTTGAGCGACCAACTTTGGCTCAGGTCATGATCTCACGGTTTGTGAGTTCAAGCCCCGCGTCAGGCTCTGAGGAGCCTGCTTCCGAGCTCCCTGTCTCTCTGCCCCTCCCCCCACTCATGCTTTGTCTCAGAAAAAAATAAACATTTAAAAAAATTTTTTTAAATGGGTTTGCAAAGCACGGTTCAAGAGTATCATCCTCTCCACCCTGAGAGTTCAGAATATGTTACTTTATATTTATACACAGAGACTGTAACATCTTTTTTACAATCACTGTTTGTTTTTTTTTTACTATGCTCCCATTTTGACTCACAGCTACAAAGTGTTTGATGGAATAATTTGAGTTTGGATGAACAGTCTTAAGTGATGTTTAATCTCCAAATGATCAGATATCTTTTCAAAGGCCTACTCTTCTGCCCTATTTTATAGTGGGAATGCAGAACCTCACATCTGTCCCTAAGCAGATGCACTAAGTAAACAAAATAGAAATACATATAAATATTTTGGAAATTTGATAAATCTCTATTTATACAAGGAAACATTTGAATAATACCATTAATGTAATCAACTTTACAATGGTCAAATCTTTTGATCCCTTCCCTCCAAGTGAGTTCAATACCTAGATCTACATTCAAATATATCCATATTTAGACAGGGTGGTTAGTTTCCATGTTACAGCCGTCTGTATATTGTATGTCTATACACGTATATAAAGCACACCAGCCCTGCATATAATCTACCTCTGGGGAAGTCCTATTGATTATTTTTCTCAAATGTAAAGATCAGCTAGACAATTGAGAGGTTAAGAGTGAGCAGTTGGTAATTTAGGAATGATTAACGGTATCTTCAGCTATAATTTCAAACTCTGAAAACTGCTAGGATCTAGGGAGCAGTTTTATTGGCCATTAAAATGTCCCTAAGCTGCGGAATAACACAGAGTCTCCGAGCTGTTAGTGGTCAGCTTTATTTTAAGCAAATTTAAATATATTAATTTTTCCAACAAAGATTTAATTATGTATGCTAATGCCAGTACAGTAATTCTGCAGACTTGAGTTATCTTAAGGTCATCAAAGCCTCAGGGGAAGGGTGGAATTCTGAAGGTGGCTACTTCCCACAACCTGGAGGTACAACTTACGTTTCATAACAGACAAGGCCTGTCTCTTGCTAGACAAGCCACAGGGTGAATTCAAATATTTCAGTTCAGTTCAACAAGTATTCACTAGGTACCTTCTACAAAAGGAGTTAGAGTAACACACTGGTTCACCCAACGGGCCTCAGGAGCTAAATGCCTGGTCAACTCCTCGCTTTACCGTTTTATACCTGAGTGACTGCCATTTGCTAAAGTTACTTCATAGCTCTGTGCCTTGGTTTCCGGACCTGTCAAATGAGGACAATACCCATCTCAAAGAACAAAATTAGTTTAAACAAACAAAAAAATGTATGTTAAGTTCCTTAAAAGTCTTGATGTAGGGGCGCCTGGGTGGCGCAGTCGGTTAAGCGTCTGACTTCAGCCAGGTCACGATCTCGCGGTCCGTGATTTCGAGCCCCGCGTCAGGCTCTGGGCTGATGGCTCAGAGCCTGGAGCCTGTTTCCAATTCTGTGTCTCCCTCTCTCTCTGCCCCTCTCCCGTTCATGCTCTGTCTCTCTCTGTTCCAAAAATAAAATAAAAACGTTGAAGAAAAAAAAAAATTAAAAAAAAAAAAAGTGAATAAATGTTAAAAAAAAAAAAAAAAAAAGTCTTGATGCGTCTGGGTGCCTCAGTCGGTTAAGCATCTGACTTTGGCTTAGGTCATGATCTCGCAGTTGGTGAGTTGGAGCCCCACATCAGGCTCTGTGCTGACACCTCGGAGCCCGGAGCCTGCTTCGGATTCTGTGTCTCCCTCTCTCTCTGCCCCTCCCCTGCTTGCACTCTGTCTCTGTCTCCCAGAAATAAATAAAACATTAAATACATAAAGTTTTCATGCCAGAAGTGTTCAATTAATTGTATGGGAGGTCTCCAGAAAAACAGAACTAAAATGATATATACATTATATATAAAATATAATATATACCCCTATTATAAATTATACAAAAGATATAGTACATATGTATCTACATACATATCTACATTTACATGTATATACACACATATATATGTAACCTACACATTTATATGTGTTAACATATATACATATTTTATAAATAATATGTATTCTCCTATATATGGTAATTTATGATGAAGAATCAGCTCACAGTATAATGGAGGCTAAGTCTCATTATCTGCCCTCTACAAGATGGAGACCCAGTAAGCCAGTCGTGTAATTCAGTACAAGTTCAAAGGCAGGAGAACCAGGGAAGCCAATGGTATAAATCCCAGGCTGAAGGTACGAGAAGGTAAGATGTCAAGGAGGCAGGCAGGAAAAAAAGGGGCAAATTCCTCCTCCTTCCGCTTTTTGTTTTATGGAGGCTCTCAAGGGACTGAACGATGCCCACACACACTGGGGAGGATAATCTACTTTACAAACTCCATGGATTCAAATGCTAATCTCATCCAGAAACATCTTCAGAGACACACCCAGAAATCGAGTTTAATCTGGGCATCCTGTGGCTAGTCAAGTTGACGTATAAAATTAACCATCACGTGAACATCAGATGTTGTGTGCAAGGAACTGTGTTTGGTGCTAGGATACAGTGTGAATACAACACAACTCTCTCCCATGAAACAAGGCAGCTCTGCAAAATTTGGGCAGGCAGCCATCATGTTGCCCTTTTCCATAATCCCAACTGGGAGCGCTCTATTGTGGACAACTAAGAGGTAACAATGAGAGATGTTCATTGTATACTTCCTACACAGCTCATCTGCATAGTGATAGAGTCATTTAAAAACAGGGAGAGTTTGGTCTCAAGAAAGAGCGCATTTGAATGAAAGCCTAAGGAGAAATAATTTCCCTTCGGTCCGTCCCCCTAGGTCTCCAGGAAGAGACTCATTCCCCAGGCACTGCCTTTTCTGGTCTGTTGATACAATTGGTTTCCAAGTGTTGTTGATCCCTCACCAGAAAGTGGCTGGAAAACACTAATTCTTTTCTAGTTTCTTTCCACTGGAGATAAAATTTAAATTTCTACATTGAAATTTACAAGACCAATACACAATTTCAGGCTACCATACTCTCTCATTTCAAAAAGGCTACTTTTAAGAAGCAGACAGCTTAGGTGAGTGGACTCTATCATTTCCAGAGGGCTAATGTAGATTTCAATATAGCCGTGAGGAGTGGGGGCAGCTGGTGATGGCAGGTGAGGGTATACGGGGATCATCCAGGATTACTCGAGAACTTCTAGAAACTCTGTTTTTTCCCTCCATCACTCAGTAAAGTTTCTTCCTTCAGTAAAAGAAATCCAGGGGTGCCTGTGTGGCTCAGTCAATTAAGCATCCAACTTCAGCTCAGGTCATGATTTCATGGTTCATGAGTTCAAGTACCACATCAGGCTCTGGGCTGACAGCTTGGAGCCTGGAGCCTGCTTTGGATTCTGTGTCTCCCTCTCTCTCTCTGCCCCTCCTCCACTCATCACTTGGTCTCTCTTGCTCTCAAAAATAAATATGGGGCACCTGGGTGGCTCAGTCGGTTAAGCATCGGACTTCAGCTCAGGTCATGATCTTGCGGTTTTTAAGTTCGAGCCCCGCGTCGGGCTCTGTGCTGACAGCTGGGAGCCTGGATCCTGCTTTGGAATCTGTGACTCCCCTTCTCTCTCTGTCCCCTCCCCAGCTCATGCTCTGTCTCTGTCTCTCAAAAAATAAATGTTAAAAAAAAATTTTTTTCATAAACATTAAAAAAATTTAAAAACAGAAATCTAAATGTAGTTGGCTTGAGCAAACAAAAAGAACCTATTGTTTCTCATTAAAGCAAAAAACAAAAGCATCATGATATAAATCGAATTTATTAGAGGTATCCACACCAGAACTCAATAAATATCATTAGAGTTTCATCTTTGCATGTGATGGGCATGATGCTCCCTATCAACCCAAGAGTCCCATCCTGCCAGCTATGCAGCCAATGCAGAGAGACAGCATGAGCCCTTCATCACCTGCAACCTCTCTGTCCTACTGGGCCACATGCCTTATCCTCTGAGTACAGAAGGCAGGGATACGGGTCATCTGTCCACACTGAGGGCAACACTGGGGTGTACGAGATAAGAGCACAAGCCTGGAGACACAGGACCTGGGTATGGATGTCGGTCCCACCCATTGCTAATGTGACATCAGGTGAAGTGTTCAGCCAATCTGTGCCTCCGTTTCCTCATCCCAAGAATGGAGACAATAAATCATACCTATGTCATCTTTTTGTTGGAGTCACTGAGTTCATACAGGTAAGGCATTTAGAACAGTACCAGCTCCCTAGTAACTACTAGCTCAGCCAACATCAGCAGGGCGGCCTACTAGAAGGAAGAGAAGGACAAGGAAGTAGAGGAATCGGCAACTGAGAGCCCCACCGGAAGCAGACAGAGGAGAGGAAGGACGGTCTGAAAAAGGAATCGGTTACTGGCAAAACGAACCAACAAAAAATCCCCCCCAAACTAGCAGGTGTCTGTCCCTGGCCCCCCCATCAAGCTCTAGCCTCTGCTTTGTTCCCTAATAGACTCCCACATAGTTTGGGTGCTGGAAAGAGAACATGTGTTGTGAGTAAATCTCTGTGAATGTCCTGCTTGGTGACATAAATATGAACGTGTTGCTTCTTCTATGCTTTTAAAAAGAAAGCACTCTGATATGGCAAAGGTACGGTTCAAGGCCCCGCCAAGCATTTTTCCACTTGTAAATCTTGTGGCTAGGTGTCTGACTACAGCAATAACGCTACATTTGAGTGTGTCGTAGGGTGTGGGGGCGGGAGGGGGGGGGACAAGCCTATGTCAAACAGACCTTTTGAAAAATAATGTTACTCCCTAAAACTTCTTTCCTGCAGAAAATGGATCTCTCACGCGTTTGCGGGCAGGCCGCACAGAGGTGGAAGAGGCAAGGAAACGGGAAAGGAAGGGAGGCAGCAAAATAAACCCACTCCGGTGTGGAGGCCTGGAAAGGGCACTCCCCAAGACTTCCTGTTTGGCACAAAGTGCCGGCAGAGGCGGCGTGCGGGGCTGTGGGTGTACTCAGCTGTGCAGCGCTGATTACAGAAGATGAAAGGGCTTGGCAATTTATTTCATCTCACGCTGAAGCACTGCTGACAACCGAAAGTGAGGACAGAAGGATTCATTTGTTCATCCTCTGTTTTAAAAAGCAGACTTCAAATGATACCGCAGAGAAAAAGGAGGAAACGCCTAAGTGTAATAAAAAGCCTATTTTTTTTTTTTTTAAAATACCCTAGGTGCAGCATTTGTGTTCTGTACCTGGATGTGGAAGGCAAAGGGGTTGGCTTTTCACGATTGTGATCAATTCCAGAGAACGCGATGTCGGCACGCAGGATCAATTACTCATCAGGTACACCAACCTCACCTCATCTTACCAAAGCGCACACATGCCTTCAACCCAGAGTCCAAAGATCAGTTTGGATGAAAACAAATCCAACCCTACAGTGTTTAAAAACTTCTCAGGACACGGAAAATGGGAAAGATTTCATGCAGGATCTTAACGCTAAAAGGGCATAAGTATACGCTCCGTGACAGAGAATATATTTTAAATTTCATGATCCCGGCCCTTTAAAATTTGAGCTCGCAAATTTAGATTTCCTACATGTATCTCTATTACTGACTGCGTTTCAAGTTTTGGAAGAAAATGTTCTACTTCCTTTTAAATAAAATGTGGTATTATTTTTCACTAACATATTTAGTGTTGGAGAATGAGGAATATTTTTCATTTCAAAGACTCACATAAATTATTTTGAAATCCAATGTACCTAGCAAAGTGGTCTTATCCCAAAAGATTTAGAAAGATGGGTAATATCACATATTGGTAGCACATTAGCTATTAATGATTAAACACAAATACACACCCAAATATTAATGACAAAGATAAAGAAATACATTCTTCCCATAATCACTAATATTGAACTCAAGTATCAGTAACAGGAGCACATCACTCTTAAGTAATTTGTTTCTTAAGCAATTCACTTAAATCATTGATTCTTTTCTTTGCAATGTGTATTTTCACTGTGTATTCAATGTAGGTTTTGTTTTTTGTTTTTTTTGCAAGCAATGAGCACTGCGATAGAAATGGAAAAGATTACAGCCGAGGAAAATTCACTAGCTCCCTTAGCCTCCTGAAAGCAGAAACTCAAGAGTTTGTTTTTCAGCAAGTATTTCTGGAGCACCTGGTGTGGGCCAGGCACTGTTTTAGGGACTAAGAATAACATCACTTAGCAAGAGCGCTGCCTGTTCTGCAGGGCCACGGTAGGGAGCTGTGTTGATTTATCTGACCCTCCTCTGGGGGGGCACTGTTCACATAAACCGCAGTGCAAAAGGGCCCTCCCCCTGGATTTGTGAACTAGAACGCACAACCTTGCTTCTAGTTCAATAGAGGGAGACAGAAAATGGACAAGTAACAGACAAATCAGGTAAGAGTTAGGAGTTTGGTAAACATAAAGATACAGGTAATAATACAGGGAATGTTATAAAGAATGACTGGAAATACAAACAGGGGCCACACCCCATGGACATTTCAGAGAAGGTGGGGGGCGGGGCGGGAGAGAAGATCCTGCTATTTGCAACAACACGGAAGGACCTGGAAGACATTATGCTAAGTGAAAGAAGCCAGACACAGAAAGGCAAATACTGCATCATCTCACTTGTATGTGAAGTCTTACCAAGTCAAACTCCTAAAAGCATGGAGTGGCATGGTGGTTGCCAGGGCCTGAGAGGTGGGGGACACGGGGAGTGATTGGTCAGAGTAGAATCTTTGAGTTAGGGAGGCCACAGTAGAATCCTTCAGAAGTGCTGTGGACCTAACGTACAGCATGGTGACAACAGCTAACAATATTCTACTGTATCCTTGAAATTTGCTAAGAGAGTAGATCATCAGTGTTTTCACCACACACACACACAAAATGGTACCTACGTACGGTGATGGTTATATTGAATTACTTCGATTGTGGTGCTCATTTCCACAATGTATATGTATTTCCAAACATCGCATTGTACACCTTAAAATTGGTATGTGTTTTTCAATGATACTTATATAAAGTGGAGGAAAAAATAAAAAGAAGAAACATTTAAGCTGAGATTCTCTGCAAAGAAAGATCCAGCCCTGTGGATAGGTTATCTGAGGAAAAATGTCCTAGGTACCGGATTTGAACTAAGAAGAGCAGGTATGTTGATAAATAATCACTCAGTGGGGATTACTGTACTGAAGTTCTAGCGGTAAAGTAATGATCCAAACCCTACAAGGAGCGAAACTCAAGCCAGGGGTGCTCTAGATCTGTCTGGCTGAGTAATTATTTTTCAAATACACTTGGACACTCAACTGTACATTTTTTGCTCTGTTGTAATGAATGGTATTTAAATGAAACGGAAGACTGAGCAGCATACTGTGAAAAGGGTCTGTTACAAGAGCTGGTCCATGCGCCAGCAGGTTCTGATAAAGCCAACGGCCTTTGCTTAAGTTACATATAGCTTAACATTGAACCTAATATTGAGTGATATTAAATATTGTGTATATTCAGTAATATTCCAATACTGAATCCAACTTAATTATCTACAGCCTAACATAGAATCATGTACACCAAACCATATACAAAATATAATTACTTTGCTACTTAAGCTAGAATTTATTAGAAAGACCAAAGGTTTTGGGAGAAGGTAAAGCACATAAAGTCTACTTAGTCTAAAACAAAGGTGTTAATAAAAGTCTGAATGAAAAAAAGGAATGTCCAAACTTCAATCGCCATTTAATAAAAATATGTATTTAATTGCAATTATTTGACTTGCAAGTTAGTCTGAAAGTCTCATCATTTAATGAAATTTAAGTCTTCCTGATGTAAGGGATGCATGATGCTCTATCACATTTTACTGACGAAGAAAAACGTTCCAAAAATGACGCTTTAACCTTTGCAACTCCATTCTAATATATAATATATTGGGCATTATCATACATACACTCAGTTTAAGGCAAAGATTTCATTTCCATAGAGACAATGTGGGAGGAGTAATGATTAGAGTGTTTTGATAAAGGCTGCCATAAAGTACACTTTTCTTACATTTGCCTTTGCAAAAGAGTGAAACCACAGGAAAATGCTTTAAAAATATGTCCAGAGACAGTACTTCCGGATAACCAGAAACATGAAAAATAAACCACTGACTCAAATGCACAAGAATATGAAGAGATGAGGGTGACAATTCAGTCACCCTTCCCCGCTTTATTTTTCCCTTCCCTGCCTTTTTCCTTTTCCTGTCATACAAATTACACACGGTGAAGCGCATGTATCTTAAGAACAGTCGAACAGGTTCTGACAAACGTGTACACCCTAAAAACAGCACCCACACCCCCAGAAACTTGCTTCAAGGCCCTTCCCAATTAATGTCCTCATCCTCCTGCTAGAGGCAATCACTCTTACATCACTGTAGCTTAATTTTATCAGCTTCAGTAAATTCATTCAAGAGAATTCTATTACTTAGCGATAAAAAAGAACTGCTGATAGACAACAACACGGATCAAGCTCCAAAAATTTCTAAGAAGAAAAAGCAAACAGGGGCGTCTGGGTGGCTCAGTCGGTTGAGCGTCCGACTTTGGCTCAGGTCATGATCTGGCAGTTCGTGAGTTCGAGCCCCGCGTCAGGCTCTGGGCTGACAGCTCAGAGCCCAGAGTCTGCTTCAGATTCTGTGTCCCCCTCTCTCTCCACCCCTCCCCTGCTTGTGCTCTCTGTCTTTCAAAAATGAGTAAACATTAAAAAAAAATTTTTTTTTGTAAAGAAAAAGCAAACAGAGAAAGAAGTACATACAATGTTATTTCATTTATGTGAAACTCTAGAAATGCCAACTCTCTCTTCATGACAGATCGCTGGTTGTCTGGAACAAGGGAGAGGGATCAGCAGGAGGAATTAAACGGGGGCAGAAGTCAATTGAGGGGGGAGGGTATATTCACATGCCAAAACTCACTGAAATGTACACTGAAAATATGTTTACTTGTCTTGTTCAACTATATCTCAATAAAATTTAAAACCCACCGTCAAATGGTCAGTTTGCAAAGAAAAGTTCACCTTGCAAGTCATACTGAGCTTTGAGGTTCAATAAGCAATGAAGCTTTCCTAATTTATTTGGAAAATGTTTCAACATTTTTTTTCTCCAAATATTTTTCTCTAATGCAAAGCCCGCCCCCCTCTATGATTCCAGTTCCCCATAAGTGTGATTTCTTGATATTGTCCTATAATAAACAGGTCAATGAGTCTTCTTCTTTTTTATTATTCTTATTTTCACTCTGGGCTTTGGTTTGGCTTATTTATATTGACTTATCTGCAAGTTCACCGATCTCTTCTCATTTTCCATTCTGTTGTTGCAAACTCCAGTGAATTTCTCATCTCAATTCTCAAATTTCCATTTGACCCTTTTGTAGTTCTCATTTCTCTCCTCTGGACCCCAATGTGTTCGAAGATTATATACATCTTTACCTTCAATTTTTGAAAATATCTGTAATATTTTATTAAATCCATTGGGCTAGAAGGCTCAGGCTACAGTTTCTTTTGGTTCAAATTCTAAGACATTCGTGAATATGTGACATCTTAATCTCAGGAGATGACCGATTTAATGGTTTAGGTATTTTGATATAAACTCGAAGCATAAATACTGTACTCTTAAAAATTTTTTTTTCAACGTTTATTTATTTTTGGGGGGACAGAGAGAGACAGAGCATGAACGGGGGAGGGGCAGAGAGAGAGGGAGACACAGAATCGGAAACAGGCTCCAGGCTCTGAGCCATCAACCCAGAGCCTGACGCGGGGCTCGAACTCACGGACCACGAGATCGTGACCTGGCTGAAGTCGGACGCTTAACCGACTGCGCCACCCAGGCGCCCCAATACTGTACTCTTTAAACCTAAACCCTCTCTGTCCCATTTATCCAGTAGTTTGGACATGTAACTAGGAGATGTGCATTGGAACTCAAGTTAGGAGTTTGGGGAAAACCACCATTACTGGAAGAAAAAATTCATAGATCTACCGAATTTTTCAATGGTTTCAACATGTTCACTTATATATTACTAAGTGACCCACTAAACTGACCTAAAGTCCAGCTCTACCTTTGGAATTATTATTCCCCCTCCAACTCCCCTTTTTTTTAAACAAGTGATAGGTACCTATTATCTTGTTATAAACAAATAAATTAATGTCTCAGTCCAGATTCATTTTTAAGTGATGCTGTACCTGTACACCTCCATGTAACTACCACCCACATTAATATCTGGAACATTTTCGTCACCCCCCAATGTCCCTCATCCTTAGTCTGCTTTCCCCTAGAGACAACCAGTTTCCAAGTTCTACTAACAGGAAATAGATGGGCCAAATCTTGGAACTCGTGAAAATGAAGCCACATACAAAATACTCTTGTGCAGCCAGACTCATTTACAGAAGTAATATTGTTGAGATTTAGCTGTACTGTGTCAGCAATCAAAAGAATATTCCTTTTTGTTTAGTAATATTCCATTATATAAATATACTGTAATTTCTTAATCCCTGTTTGTACTGATTCTCCTTTGGACTGTTTTCATATTTTGCCTACTATAAATAAAGTTTGCTATGAACATCGTATACATGTTCCTAGGGACACTTATTTCCTTTCTCTTGGCTTAATACCTAGAAATGGAATTGCTGTGTCATATGAGAGGTTTCCATTTCACATTATCAACAGCTTACTTACGCTTAGTATTTTTAAGGCACATTTTTTTCCACTCTTAAATTCAACTTGTGTTTTTAGATATGACAGATGTATCTTGCATACAACATGCAAATGGGTCTGCTTTTTATCTACTCTTATCATTTCTTTCTAATGAAGTGCTTAATCCATTTATATCTAAAATCAGTATGGCTTTGTTCAGATCACTTTAATTCTACTATCTTGCTATGTGTTTTCTATTTATAGCATCTGTTATTTGCTCCACCATTCATTTCTTGAAATTATCTTTTGAGCTTATAAAGTATTTTCTACTATACAATTGTATCTTCTTTCTGATTTTTAGCAATATTTCTTGGTGTGTGTGTGTGTCTGTGTGTTTTAGTGTTTCACCTGAAGATTGCAATATGCAATCTTTACTTATCACAGTCTCAATTCAAGTATTATACTACGTCAATAACCATATAATGGTATAATTCATTTAATCCCCACTCAATTCCTTGTATTGAACTCATGTATTTTAGTTCAACATATTCTATAGACCCCACAATCCATTATTATTATTTTTGCTTCAAACAGTCAATGGTCTTTTAAAGAACTTCAGCAATCTCATGAGTCTAGAAGACTAAAACAGGAGTTCAGGGACCAAGGCTGCAAGGACCTAAAACACAAAGATTTTAGATAAAAAATTCAAAGAATTCAGCTCAACAGTCTGATCTTCCTTGCCCTTTAAGTCATTTGCTAATGTAAGACAAGAAGGCCAAGAAGTAAAAAAAGTAGAGAAGAAAGTAACCGCTATGAGTCTGAGAAATTGGACAGGACTTTTATCAGTTTAAGGGTTCTGGGGACACAATAAATGGCATGAAAGGATCACCAATAGGTAAGGTTCTGATAAAAACCCCAAGTATTCAATTGAACCCCAGAAGGGCTACACTCTAAGAGTGAGGTTAAACTAGACATAGTTAATCCTCACTTTCAACATCACTACTCATCAGGGAAATACCAATTAAAACCACAAGAAGATACCACCTTACACCTTTTTAGAATGACCATCATCAAGAAGACAAAATATAACAAAAGCTGGAAGGGATGTGGAGAAAAGGAAACCCTTATACACTGATGGTGGGAATGTAAATTTGTGCAGCCACTATGGAAAACTATATAGAGGATATTCAAAAGGTTAGTAAGAACCACCCTTGGTCTAGAAATTACACTTTTGGAAATATGTCCAAAGGAAATGAAACACTAACTCAAAAAGATATCTTCACCCTCATGTTCATAGCAGCATTATTTACAACAGCCAAGACAGTGAAACAACCTGAGTGTCCATTGATGGATGGATGGATAAGTAAGTTGTGATAGAGACACACACACACACACAGAATGTTATTAACCCCCACACAAAAAAGAGAAATCCTACCATTGATGACAACATGGATAGATCCTGAAGTCAATAGACTAAGTTAAATAAGTCAGACAGAAAAAGGCAAATACCGTATACGATCTTACTTATATAGAATCTTTAAAAAAAGAAAACCAACACAGAACAACAGATCAGACTTGGCATTACCAAAGATGGAGGGCAGGGGGGACTGACTGGAAGGTGGAAGGTGATCAAAGGTACAAACTTCCAGTTATCAGACAAACAAGTACAATGGATGTAACATAAACATGATCACTGTAGCTAATACTATTGTACTCATGTAGGAAAGCTCTTAAGAGTAAATCTTGGGGCACCTGGGTGGCGCAGTCGGTTAAGCGTCCGACTTCAGCCAGGTCACGATCTCGCGGTCCGTGAGTTCGAGCCCCGCGTCGGGCTCTGGGCTGATGGCTCAGAGCCTGGAGCCTGTTTCCGATTCTGTGTCTCCCTCTCTCTCTGCCCCTCCCCCGTTCATGCTCTGTCTCTCTCTGTCCCAAAAATAAATACATGTTGAAAAAAAAATTTTTTTTTTTAAAAAAGAGTAAATCTTAACAGCTCCTATCACAAGGAACTCTCTTTCCCTCTTATTGTATTTATAGGAGAAGATGAATATTAGCTGAACCTATTGTGCTAATCATTTCATAATATATGTAAATCAAACCATCAGCTGTATGCCTTAAATTTATGCGGCGATGTAGGTCAATTATTTCTCAATAAAGCTGGGGGGTGGGCGGGGGGAGGGGGAAATACTAAAAAAATAAATAAATAAAATAAAATAAATAAAGGAAAAAAGAAATCGACCAGCCTTACAAAGAATGAAACCCAGCTGTGAATCGGCTCAATCTGTTTGGATTAAAGTAATCCATGCCTACTCTAATTGCCTGCCAGAAGCTAAAGAAATCCTCTCTGGAGAAAGGTAACTTTTTTTTTTTTTTTTCCAGGAACCTCTATTATTTTTAAACTTAATTTCTATAATTCAATAAAAAAGTTCTCAGGTATACAAAATAAAAGCTCAGAAACAAAACAAAAAGGAAAATGATGCACAGGTGATCCAGATACTGGTTTTCAGAAACAGATTTTAACTGTGATTAATGGATCACAAGGGATAACAAGATGGAACAATGAACCAGAAAACCGGAAATTTCTATTAAAAGCATCAAATGGAAATTCTCAAAACGCCGACTAAAAAACAACACTATCGGAAGTCAGGAATGCAAGAGAGGCCACTTCACACCGGCCAGAAGGGATCAAAGTAAAACTACTCACCGCAGGGGGGTGCGGTGCATTCTGCGGGGAGCTGCTGGCGGTGAAGGTGAGGGGCGGCCCCAGGGGGCTGCAGGGTCTGGGTGCACTAGGTTCGCCGCCCGCCCGCCCCGCCGCCGCCACAAGTCCGGCTGTACCAAAGTCCCGGTGGCCTCTGGACTCCACCCGATGGCACCATGCGCTGGCGGGCGGAGGGGCCCAGCTCACGGACGCTCATCCTGCTGGACTCCCAAGGGGACAAACTACTGGGCTGCATACTCAAGCCCAAGTTCACTGACTTCACCCTCCCCAGCCAGGAGCAAAGACGTTCGAAGGGCCTGGAGGAGGCTGTGCGCGGGCGGGCAACCCCGACAGCAGCTTGGGAAGCACCGACGGCATCCTGCGTCACGGGTCCATGGATAACAGCGTAGCCAAACCTCGCCAGTTGCTCACCGAGTTGAACTTTGAATATGTAGACACCTGTGAGGCAAAGGGTCTCCCCGGGCTTGCGCGCAGTTTCTGCAAAATACACAGTACTGTTTGCCTGATTTACTGTAAGAGCAGCAAGAGGAGGGGCTGTAACCCACGCGTAAAAACGCCTCGCAGCCGCAATGTAAATCACTTCCTGGGGACCACATGCACAGAGGCGACTCGCCACCAGGTTGGGCCTCTCTGACAGACGGTTCTGGAATGTTCTAAGGGTGGCTGGCTCACCATCTTCCTCCTCGGCTTCAATCCTGCCAGTGCCAACTGGGTCAAAGCGCTGCCGTCCGAACGGCCCAGTCAAAACAGCCTCAACTGCACCACCCGGGACCGCTCGGAGCTGAGGCTTCCTGCGCTAACGAGGCAAGATCCCCTTTGAGCAGGAGTAGCTGTGGGCTGGGCACATCACCACCCTGCAGATCAATCCGCCGTGTGGAAGCGCTGGGGCAGGAAAATGCTTCCGCCACCTTGCAGGACTTAGAGAAGCCAGGGTTGGGAGGAGCCAGAGAGCGTCGTCCGGCTACAGGAGGACGCCTAACACGACCGGATCCTAGCTGGTCCCCTCATCAAGGTGGAGGCCAATTATGATAAGAAACCGGAAAGAGTCCCAGTGTCAAGATAACCTTATGGCGAGGCGCCACGTGGTCCTTAACGAGAACACAATTGCCTACTTTACTCTGCCTAAGACTGAGTATGAGTGCTCTGCTGATGAGGCTTCACCCAGAATTTGTTTCGGATATGCAGCTTACCCAAGGGGACTAGATATGCCTGCGTACAAAGGAAATGGAGTTGGCACCCCCTGTGCAAAGTGATCAGCCACGTCATCGAGATCCCTGTCAATTATGGTGATGAGATCACCACTGAGCTGCAGAGCAGTAATGAACGTGCCTGTGGAGGAAATCATCACTTCCAGGTGGATTTCAGGTGGAAGTCCACCTCGTTCCACAACACGCGGAGCACGCTGAAAATGTTTGCACCAGAGGAGACCTCCATATGGGGTTACATCAGCCACCAGCTGGAGGACATGATCGTCAGATGCCAGCTGCCTCAAAATTTCATGGCAGAAGGACTCCCCAACCTGAACCAGTCTTCAGGTTTACAGATAACGACTGTGCAGTAAAGTCCAACAAGCCAGGATGCAGGAACTGTCAGGCACCGGGAAGATGGTCACCTTGGCCCCCATCAGTTACTACCTGGCCTGGGGAAGTGAGCCCCTATTTGTGTTCCAAGTAATATAGGCATCGATCAGCTAACAAGAAGATCCACCAGACAGGGCTGCGAGTCATGCTGTTCTGGATGAGGACTCAGTATCACTTTTGGCCTTACACAACCAGGTCAAGAGCACGGATAGCCTGCCAAGTTCCAGAAGCTGCACCAACTGAAGGAAGAGACAGGGAGCTGTTATTGGCAGAAGAGAAGCCGCACCTGACCCTGAAGCTCTCCACGGAGAATGAGCTGCTTATGAGCACAGATGTGGTATGGGTGTGGGCAACGGAGGTCCCTTTTAATTGATGCACGCTCCCATGCCACTGAGCTGGAGGGAATGCATGGTCCTGGGAGCCAAGTAGCTCCTCTTCACGGGTGACCAATGCCTGAAGAGGTCCCTCTTCAGAAAGGCATTGCTGCAGCAGATCGTATGAAGGAGGGATTGGATTTCCAGTGACCCCCGACCGGATGTTCTAGGTGGCCCAGAGGAGATTGCCAGCTGAAGCAGCTTCTGCCTGAATAGGAAGGAGACTGCAAACACGGAGTAGATGGTCCCAAAGCTGCTGAAGGAAGGTGCCAAGCCAGACCAGATCGGCATCATCAGGCCCTTATCCGGGGCTAGCATCCTACCTGATGCAACACGTGCAATTCAGAGGCTCCCTGCATCCCAGGAAGTAGAATTCACTCACGTGGACACATTCCAGGGCCAGCAAAAGGACTTTATCTAACGCTCCTGCGTATGGGCTACCGAGCAACAAGGCACTGGATTTTTAAACAAGCCCAGACAGCTTAACATGGCCCTGACCAAAGCATGATGTGAGGTCCTTGTCATAGGCGACCCAAAGGTCCTGTCCTCACAGCAGCACTGGAAACACCTGCTGAGGCTCCTGAACTCTACCTGTAGTAAAGCTTCCTGCTGCTCAGGAAGCCCAGGGAGCCGGTCAACACCATCTATGCAGGGGTCAGATATGACCCCAGGAGGCTATGACCCCAGGGCCAGGCTATGATCAGAGCAGCCAGAGCTGGCCCTGGAACACGTACTTCCAGACCCATGACCCAGATGGGCATGATCCGTGCCAGGGCCAGCCACACGGCTGCCATGGACATTGCCCAACCCCTTCAACCTGGTTGTGTGGCCCGTGCTGCCTCGGGGGTATTTTGGACAGGCCGACCCAGGGAATCCCAAAAGGCAAGGCCGATCCTGGGGGATGCTGGATGAACAGCTCTGAGCTTCCTGGGCCCAGCCAGGCATCTCCCTGCCCACCAGGCCAGTCAGGAGGTGGCATTGCAGCCGTTCTCACTGGGCGCCCTGGCTCAGAGCTCTGTCTTCAGAAGCCAGCCCTCCAAGGTGAGCCAGCCCGAGCTGTCCCAGGACAGTTACCCTCGGTAATCAGTTTCAGTCACACATCGATTGACGTGCCACTGTTGCAAGGCTCCTCGCGGCGGCACAGTGCAGTGATGGGGCTGTCCCAGTATACCAGAAGGGGACTCAGTCCAGCAGCACTTATTTTGAATAATAAAAAGTAAAATAAATCAATGGATACCTGTTTTCCGCTGCTGAAACTGGAAGGCCACTGTTAGCCACAGGAGAGGAGCAACTGAGGGAGAGAAGATCCGAGACAGAACAAGCACCCACCGCTGGCCCACAGGACGAGGAGATGGGAGCCCTCTGCCAGCCCCTGGCAGGGAGGCCCCATGCCAAAGCAGCCACACTGAGTACCCAGGGCGGAGGGAGGAAGCCCCTGATCTCAGAGTAGGCCTTTCGTCTGTTTGCTCTCTTCTCTTTTATAGAAAGGGGACGGTGTTTTAGAAAGAAGAAAACTTCGCCTTTGAGTGCCCCAGCAGGTCCCTGGCAGGTGGCTCCTTGCAGGTGGCCAGGTTCCACACTGGCCTCCTGTCTGTGTTCTCAGAGGGCTGTCATTGAAAGAAAAAACAGCATTTGCGGGTTTTCTGCATTTTAAAGATTCTTTCAAAGGAGTACTGAAAAATATCTTCGCGCCGAGTTTGTCTCGCACGTGTTAGTGGTGGATGATGGAGATGGGAGATGTTTGGGATCCTCGAGTTTAGGATCAACACCTGTGACGAGATCTGGAGAAACATTTCTGCTTTCAGTTTTAGCTGCCAATGGCTGTTCCCACATTGAGGGTGGTGAGGGGGCACCGTGCCAGGCCGGACACCTCCCCGGTTCTCTGCTGCACTCTGAAAATCAAAGTGCTGACCATGTCTGGTGGCCTCGCCCCCTTACTCCAAGGGGTTCTGGCAAGACTGGCCGTGAGGCCAGAGAGCAGGAAGGTGGCTATTCTCAGGCCAATGGCTCCTTCCCAGGGTCCTTCCCAAGGATTTGGTGGAAGACAATGGCCAAGAAGGCCCATCTCCGGGGAGATGTCCACAGTCCCTGTGGCCTGTTAGACAGGCTGAGCGCCCCACCCCTCTTTTTCCTCCGAACCCCCCCCAGATTTAAAGACCCTCTACCTGTGGGCACAGGTTCAATGAGGAGGGGGTGGTATCAGAAATAAGTTGGTCCTGTGACAGAGTTTGGAGGAGTCTGTCACATCAGCTAGTGAAGGAGGCATGTACCTGGATGGGGGTTGCAACTGAAAAATATACTGGAGCTTGGAGAACCACCCCTAGGTTCTTGCTCACCGTGGTGACCCCCCAGTGACCACCTAGTTGGGAACCGTGCCTTCCTAGGCGGTAGGGGCCCTGATCTCCCCTAGACACTGGCACTTTTTCGAAGCCTCCAGATTCCAGCTTGTGCACTGGAGAGACAGGGACACCCAGGCCACTTTCCTACTAGCCAGGGCTCTTATTTATTACCGCTGCTATCGGGTTCTGGTTCCCCCCCTTTTTTGGTGGGGTGCATAGACACACAGTATGTGTGAGGCATGACCCACTGTGTGACGCACCTCCTGGTGACTTCCGTGCCCACCAAT
This sequence comes from Prionailurus viverrinus, assembly GCF_022837055.1. Lineage (NCBI taxonomy): Eukaryota > Metazoa > Chordata > Mammalia > Carnivora > Felidae > Prionailurus > Prionailurus viverrinus. Next base: position 102,741,361 of record NC_062561.1, read on the forward strand.
CCCGTCTCACTGTTCCATTCATTGGAATGCTTTGCTGCCACTTTGTGTGATGTGCTTTCTTCTCTACCTTCCTAGCGGCAGTGATTCTGAGTTTTCCCAAACCAAGGAGCATCTGTACCAAGGCAACTTTGGATTTTTGGTCAATTTGTCTTAAGCTCTTTTAGCGTCAATAAAGTCTTAATGAGCACACAAACCAAAAACTACATACGACAGTAACCATGTTGTAAGGAACCGTGACAAAGTCGAGCAGCCAAAGTTGTTACACGTTGTTACATGGTATACAAAATAATACAAAATCTTTGGGAAAAGATGTGACAGTTTTTAATCAAAGTAAGTAATGTATTTTCCTTATGATCCAGCAATTTCCATGATCTTAGCATTCAAACTAAGACAAACGAGCATACCAAAAAAAAGACCCGAATGAGGGTATTTATAGCAGTTTTGTCATATCTCAAAACTAGAATGAGTTCAGTTGTCCATCTATAGAATAAATTAAAAATACTAGGGGCACCTGGGTGGCTCAGTTGGTTGAGTGTCCAACTTCAGCTCAGGTCATGATCTCCCAGTTTGTGAGTTCGAGCTCCATATGAGGCTCTGTGCTGACAGCTTGGGGCCTGGAGCCTGCTTCGGATTCTGTGTCTCCCTCTCTCTCTGCCCCTTCCCTGCTCATACTGTCTCTCTCTCAAAAATAAATAAACATTAAAAAAATTAAAAATAAATAAATAAATAAATAAATAAACTGTATAATATTCATACAATGGAATAGTATTCAGCAATAAAAGAGAATGAACTACCAGTATGGATTGAATTGTATCCTCCAAAAAAGAAAGATTGAAGCCTTTACTCCCAATACCTGAGAATTTGACCTTACTTGGAAATGGGATTTTTATAGAAGTAGTCAAGTTAAAATGAGGCTGATGACCAGTAAAACTGGTGTCTTTATAAAAGGGGGGAATTTGGATTCAAAGACTGAAACACAGAGGGAAGATGGTCTGAAGATTCAAAGGGAGAAGACAGTCACGTGACTATAGCGATGCATCTATAAGCCAAGGAATGCCAAAGGTGGCTGCCAGATAGCAAATGCTAGAAGAAGCAAGGAAGAACTCTGCCCTAGAGCTATCAGAGGGACCACGGCCATTCTAGTGCCTTGATTTAAGACTTCTGGTCTCCAAACTTAGAAAATAAATATCCATTGTTTGAAGCCGCTCAATTTTTGCTGTTTTTTATGCCCACCCTGGAAATGAATACAACTACTAAAAAAAATTTACTCTCAGAAGATGATACAGGTGAATAGATAGATGAATCTCAAAAGCCCTATGTTGAGTAAAAAAGCTTTACGTGAAAGATGCGTACTGTATAATTCACTTTATACGAAGCTCTACGACAGGTAAATCTGTGGTGGAAAAAAATCACAACAGTGCTTGTTTATGAGCGTGGAAATTGGGGTTGACTGGGAATGGGTATGAGAAAACTTTCTGGGGTGATGATAATGTTCTATATCTTGATAAGGGGTTGGTTAACACAAGTGTCTGCAATTATTAAAAGTCAGCAAATGAATGTTAGCAATTTGTACATTTCATTGTACGTAAATTCTACCTAAAACAAAACACACCCTATAAACAAATGCTGAACTCTAGCTAATGGTGTCTGTGGCATTTAGAAAGGAGGGTACTGATGTCTGAAATTTAATTTGAAATGCATCAACGAATGAGATGGATTGATGAATGGATACAAAGATGGGTAGGTAGATACGTGATAATGCAACTATAATATACTGTCAATGGTAGAATATAGTTGACGGCTATATGAGTGTTGAATGTAAATTTCTTTCCGTTCTTTTGCGTGTTTGAGTATTTTCATCATAAAATGTTAGAGAAAACAAAAGAGAGTAATGTAGAAGTTAATATCGGAGTTTAACATAGGAGTTTACCAAGAAATTAGACAAAGCTAAGGAGATGTGTAGTCAGGCTGAAGAATTAAGAAAAGAACTGAAAATATAGAAGGGTGCATCAGTGATACTAGAATCAGTGATTTATAAATACTACATAAATAGAGCTAGAATTATAGAAGGGAAGGAGAAAGAGAATGGGATAGAAGCATTTTTTAAAACATACTAGCTCAGAAGTTTTCCAAGCAGATGAAAGACTTCAAGCCACATATTCAGTTAATGAATGAGTTACAAGCATTTCCGTGGAGTACAAAGAAAACCACAGCTACATACGTCTAGTCAGATTGTTGACAAAAACAGAAAGCTCTCCAGGCATTCAGAGGAGCAACATTCAGACTGAGAGCTCACTTCTCAATGCAATGACATCTTTAAAGTGAGGCACAATGGGGGCACCTGGGTGGCCCAGTCACTTGAGCATCCGACTTCAGCCAAGGTCATGATCAGCCCAGGTCATGAATGACCTAGGTAATGATTGACCTCAGGTGATAATCTCAGGGTTCGTGGGTCAGGCCCCACGTTGGGCTTCGCTCTGCCAGTGCGAAGCCTGCTTCCATCTCTCTGTCTCCCTCTCTCTCTGCCCCTCACTTGCTTGGGCGTTCTCTCTCCCAAAAATAAACATTAAAATAATTTAAAGTGAGGCACATGGACAGAGCTAGCATTCCTTAGCCTAACCGCTTCACAGACCTTATCCCATTTAATCCTCCTATCTCCCCAGCCCCCAAACTGGGCTGTATTAATGTCCCCATTGTAATAAAATGAAATTGAGGCCTGAAAAAGTTAATGATATACATAAATGTGGACAGCTCACCAGTGGTAAAGATTTCAATTTAGCTGCGACAGACTGCAAATGTATTCATCTGATATATTATGCTTCCTCCTATATTATAAATGTTCTGCTTTTTTTCCCTCCCCATCCCTGTCCATCTGCCTAGGCTCTCGATCTTGATATCCGCTGATTCGGCAATCTCCTTGCCAAGTCTTGTAGCAGTGATAACAATATACTTGGGGTTAATAGTGAAAAAGGGGAGAGAGAAAGAGAAAGTGAATGTGCTTGAACACTAGTATCTAATATTGGATAACGAGGATACAGATCACATTATTGTATGGTGCCGGAGCACTGACTGTAGAGAGAATACATTTAATTGGCATCTTTTCTTTGAATACAGTATATCTAGTCTCCATTTTGACACCCTAGTAGATGACTGAAATGCTACCTTGCGTCTTGTTAACACCGGATTGTAAAGTGTATATTATTACAGAAAATTGACAGGGTGATGAGCTGTCACTTTAGCTAAGAGAATATCCTATTTTTAATGAATATTATTTCATAAAGAAATGTGCTGATGACAGCTTATTTCAGTGGAAACTGTTGATGCCTAACCTTTCTGCTAGACAACATCATATCAGTGGTGACTATACCTGAAAAAAACGATACCAGATCCTAGAAATGTGTGAGAATAATTGTTGATAAATGACTACCTAAGAGTAAGCAGGAGTATGTTTAGTGTAGTGTGTTAGCATATATGTAACAGGAAGTTTTGGGGGGGGGGTATTTTTTATGATAAGATAGTGATGAAGATCCCAATAATATTGTTATTATATTTTTATTTAAGCCTGTGATGAGATGAAAACCTCTGTCTTCAGAATAAATGTGTGTGTAGAGGTGAACTCACAAACGTGCGTACACATCTATATATCTATATAGATATACATATGCATACAGATAAAATTCCAAAGTCAATACCTACATAAATGCATCCAATGTGGCACCTAAACTCCAATCTTCTACTGATCACCGGAATTAGGAGAACCAAGGTCAAGGCCTGGTTCTATACGTTTATTTAGTCATCTTGGGAAAGTCACTTCATCTCTTATTTAAGTTGATTTTACTTCTCAGTTAAAACGAAGACAATAATATTGCCCTACATGCTTCAGAAGGTGGCCAGGAGGCATTTCAAAGAGCTCATATGTATGAAATAAACTTGATATCACAAAAAGATACCACCATTAGGTATATACTTGTATGTTATTATATTAGGTATTATATATCAAGTATAATTATGAATATAAATACAAATATTATGATACGGGCTAGGAGTCACCAAACTATGAGTTCAAATAAGGGCCAATGGTTGTTACCAATAATAATCTAATTTCAACATTCCATTGCCCAGATGCTAATGAAGCCACCTCGAAATCGGACCCAGCTTGTTCTAGGAAACAAGGGAAAGCTTATGGAAGCTTATGGAAGGTCTTCTCGTGTTCCTGGTTCTGCTCCATAATACTTCCATGAAGCCATCAGAGGTGCCCGTGCCACCTCGTCCCAGCCTACCCGTCCAAAGTGACATCTGCATCCAGATGCCACCTTCACACCCCCCAAAGTGGTCGACGATCAAAGGGCCCAGAGTGCCGCTGTGCTCCTGTCCTGCACCCAGAGCGAGACAATGCCCATCACACTGGCACCATATCCAAGTCACTCTTTGTCGCACTGGCAAGAAGCCGTGTTTCTAAGCGCCCTCTGTTTCCTCCTGCCACCCTCTCTGCCCACAGGACCCTGTCAGGAGTCCAGGCTTACAGCCCAAAGTCTTGGGCAGACAGTGCAGTTTTTCCCATTCCTTCCAGCCTCTTCCTTTCCTTTCTCCCTGTATATGAAAACCCCTGGTCTCATTTTCTTCTAACCAGAAAGTATTTTATAAGTGGCATCCTGTCAGGCATATTTCACCAGCTTGCCAGACTTGGCTAGAAATGTCTGGCCGAAATCGGATTGGGCACGCTTAGTGTTCAAGTTACTCATGGCTGTGTAACATACTTTAGTGACCTCAGACAGTAGTGGTGTTTTGTTGTTCACAATTCTCTACATTGACTGGATGGTTCTTTTGCTGGTCTTCCTGAGCTGGCTCATGGAGAGGAATTCAGTGGAGTTAACTGGCAGCTGGGCTTAGCTAAAACACTGGAATGTCTATGCCCCAAGTATATACCAAATAAAGACAGAAGCTGCCAGTCCTCTTAAAGCTCAGATTCTCAGATGCACAGCACTATTTGCATAGCCTTCTGTCGCTCAAAGGAAGCCACAAGGCCAGCCCAAGTTCAAGGAGATATGGCTTCTACGCCTTGACGGAAAAGGCGCACAAATAGGGAGATGATAGGAATTGCTGGAGTGGCATCTTTGAAGGCAAGCAAGCGACTAGAGCTGAGCCTCTGGAGGCCACAGCGCACAACCCTCGCACCTGCAGAATACACAGTCCCCCTCCCAAGACCCCCACATCTCATCCAATTACAGCATTAGCTCCAAGTCCTGGATTTTATCATTAAATCTCTTCCACATGTAGACAAGTCTCCCTGGATTCAGTTAGTCAGATGCACCTGCTCAAGTGTAGCTCTCTTGATGTGTGAATGAAAATGACTGGTTAATCTGCCTCCCCCCTCGCCCCCCACATATACAAGACGCAATAGGGAGAGGGGGGTGGGGCAGGAAAACTGTAACAGGGATTCCTGTTCAAGAAAGGGGACTATGGAAGGTACACAGAGCTACTGCTCCATAGCAATTCTGAAACCTGGCCAGGGACATATTTTTAGGTCCCCTACTATGGGGACAGGGAATGTTACTTGATGAGGGACCAGCTCTCCCCTCTGGGAATAACTCTCCCGACTCATTGTTCTCTTGCTTCCTGGCTTGTGCAGGAGGCTCTTGGCTCTGTTCTCAGTACAAATAAAGAAATAGCCACCATCGCACAATCAGTGTACCATTTTGGGTCTCTGACAACGCATTCGGCTTGCCAACAGCTGACCAGGATTTCTTAAAAATTCAACAGGGGCCGTGTAACCTTCCCATTCGTGTGAACACATTCAACTGTGCATGTGGCAACGCTCAAGTCACTTGTATAAACTCATCAGAATAATTATGCAACGAATACACGAATAATCTATATAAGTTATGTGCAAAGTTAAACTGTCTTCTACCACACTTAAGCTGTGAAGAGATATTTCTTGTGACCTAGGAACTGCAATAATGTCTTCATGTCTCTTAAATGTGCTCTTTTTCTTAGTCCTAGAAAGGTAAGGAGGACGTAGCTTCCTCCAGACCCAGAAGTGAAACTCGGTGCTATCGCTGACTTCAGAAGTGCCTCAAAAGAAGAAAAAAGCAACAAGAGATATTTGCCGGGATCTCTCTCTCTGTCTCCTGGATATCTGTGGTAAAGAAAAGAAACCTTCTAATTGGACACAGTATAGTACCCTTTGGGAATAATAATACTAACAATACTTCAGCTCTCAGGCTCTTCCATGCTTCTGGAAAACTGTCTCATAAAAGTTTTAGGTGAGAAGTCCAGAATCTGAGAAACAGGTGCATATCAAAAATATTCCTGTGTACCCCAGTAGTCGACCCGCATTAAAATAGATTTCCAATAGGGGCGCCTGGGTGGCTCAGTTGGTTGAGCGTCCAACTTCAGCTCAGGTCACGAACTCACGGTCCGTGAGTTCGAGCCCCGCGTCAGGCTCTAGGCTGATGGCTCAGAGCCTGGAGCCTGTTTCAGATTCTGTGTCTCCCTCTCTCTCTGCCCCTCCCCCGTTCGTGCTCTGTCTCTCTCTGTCTCAAAAATAAACGTTAAAAAAAATTTTTTTAAATAGATTTCCAATAATATAAATATTAATTGCAATATTATTGATCCTTTTCACCATCCTTCCTATAATTACTTAAATAAGCAAATATATATATAGGGCTCCTGGGTGGCTCAGTCAGTGGAGCATCCAACTCTTGATTTTGACTCAGGTCGTGATCTCACAGTTTGTGGGTTCGAGCCCCACATCAGACTCAGCCACTTCAGAGTCTGCTTGGGTTTCTCTCTTTCTCTCTCTTTCTCTGCCCCTTCCCTGCTCATACATTCTGTCTCTCTCAAAAATAAATAAGTAAACTTAAAAAAAAAAAAGCATATATTCACTTCCAGACAGACTTGAAAGGGCAGATTATAAGATAAAGGAACAAGGATTTCATGTTCTTTGGCAATTTTTTTTCCTGCTCGTCAGATCTAAACCACACAAGTCTTGGCAAAGAAAGGCTTGAAAATCGGTGGAAGGTTTTGGTACTGTCCGTGTCGGACTGGAAAACAATTTGTTTTTAATATTGGATATATTTTTCAATGTTATATAATAGTGTCTTTCTCCCAGGCACTAGGCTGGGCACTTACTCTAATTTTTCCCTGGATCTTCCGAGCATCCCTTCAACATTATCATCTTGATGTGATAACAAGCTCAGAGATATGAGATACCTCATGTGAAGTCTTATGCCTGAGTGTGCCATATCTGTCACACTCCAGAGCCATGACCCTGTTCCCCCCCCCCCCCCCCCCCTGCGTTCCTTACCTTACAGATTTACTACTTTCTCCTAGGGTGTATTTTACACCTTCCTCTACCATGTCCCCCGGCTGAAACCTACTACGAAGTTCTCGCTAAATAAAATGCCGAGTTCTTATCTGAAACAAGCAAGATTCAAATAACTTGAAGGGGAAAGCTTGCTCGAGGATAACGTATTATTTTAAGGGCATCCCTCAGAGTTATAATGATAAATGAAATTATATTACATATCTCAATAAAGAGGAAACTATCTTCTCCAGAGCACATAAAATTAGTTCCAAAATTAAAAATTCAGAAGTGAGACGTAAATGAAGGCCATCAATTAAATTTTATAAAAGAGCTGGCACCATTTTGAAAAAGTTCAATTGTCTCCTCAATGAAAATTAGATAAATAACTTCATTTTATTGAGAAAAATTATTACGATCTGAGAGAGAGAACTGGAGGCTTTTCGCCTTCAATTAAAAATATCAATCCTCCAGCAGAGTCCCCCCAAATTATTCATCCGCAAATGAGCACACACTCAAAAGAGGATTTCACCTAGAGAGCAAAGGAGCAGGAGCTGACAGAGATGCTTCTTTTTATTTGTGATTCTATTTCATCAGGGATAACGAGATTTTTTTTAAATACCCTAACAATGGTCGAATAAATATTTAAGTTGTTACAAGCCCCAGGTACCGTCTTATCAGCTGTAACCTACATTCTGAAGGGACCTTAAGACACTGAACGTATTTTCCAAGTACTTGAGGCTTCTCTAGGTTTCAGGGGCATCTTAGGGCCGCTTGAAAAAGTCACTGCCTGTTCGATCCCTGGTAAAGGGAATAAGGAATGGGAAGCTGAGCTCTCTATTACTATGTGGTTGGCAAGAGATCTAGAAAGAAGCTGTATGGATGCTTTATCACTCAGAACGTGAGCGTCCGCCGCATGATGGGCAAAGACGCAAAACTGTGGCCCTTTATGGGGCGCCTGGGTGGCTCAGTCGGTTAAGTGTCCGACTTCAGCTCAGGTCACGATCTTGCAGGTCCGTGAGTTCAAGCCCCGCGTCGGGCTCTGGGCTGATGGCTCAGAGCCTGGAGCCTGCTTCCGATTCTGTGTCTCCCTTTCTGTCTGTCCCTTCCCCATTCATGCTCTGTCTCTCTCTGTCTCAAAAATAAATAAACGTTAAAAAAAAAAAAATTAAAAAAAAAAAAAACTGTGGCCCTTTTTATGGCGTTCCACATATGACTCGCCTCCATGTTTCTCGACGTACATAGAAGGAAGAAAACAAGAAGGTGTTTCTGTGTCCCTGGTCATCCTGTTTATTGACCCTGTTTTTTCACTACTGGAGAAGGATTTGTCAGCGGGCGCTCAACTAATTGAAGGAACCGGAAACATCTATGAACTCTGCAGAATGTTTCAGGATAGAGCTGTAAGTGACCAGCCCATTTGTTACAATCCTCTCAATGGCACAAATGGCCTGAATTCCAAATATTATAATCTAACTGAAACAAGATAAAATGGACTGTTTTCTGTGTCGTACTGCTGTTTCTTTTCTTTTTCTAAAGGCATGGAAGCATTTGCCAAAATGTGATATCTGTCATAACAAGCCACAAGGAAAAGGAAAAACCAAAAAAAAAAAAAAACAAAAAAACAAAAAAAAACAAAACAGTGACGTATCCTATTACATGTAACCTATCCACACAAATTGGTCCCAGCAGTTTTCTCTTTAATTCGGGATTTATGGAAACATCTGAGATTATAAAATTAACCAAACAAAAACAGATGCTATAATTGTGAGGGGCCCAATTCTTGGATGAATCCCAGAGCTAAACATCAGTATATGGAGTAGAAACATTTTTACTTAAGTTCTTATATCTCAGTTTACAAGCTGATGTGAATATTCCGCATGAAAAGAACTATCTTAAACAGCTTGGAGAAATGAAATTATGTGTACATAAGTGGCCCATTTCTCTCCCTTTCAAAAGGAAGACGAGGGCTATTAAAATGATAATTTTCTCGAGTTTGTTAATTAATAATAAGATCTCCCACCTATATTTACAATTCTGAGGGAAGACTGGGAGAGAAGCATGTCTTTGATATAGCTCCCAAATTATGCTTTTAGATTACCCTGCGGTGCTATGTGATAACTCCAGTGCCCTCCGGTTTGCTTGTTTACCGCAGAAGACCAATTCTGAGCAGTATTTTAGCATTTGGTCAGAGGTTGTATCAACCAAAAGGGAAAAGAACATCTTCACATTTAAATAAAAGTACCTGTGTAAAGGTCATAGAAAATACCCTTCTAGTCTAGGCTACACTTAGACGTTGTCAAAGACGTGGAAATTACCCTCAGGAAAAAGAGATAGGAAAAGTGAAGTTTGCTCGTCATATTTCCGTGTAAGGGCTGAGGGTGGTTATAGCAATTGACTCCTTGTGGCTATGCTTTTGCCAAGACTGTTTTTAAGGTAAAAATACGAAGGAAATTAGAGGCTTCGGATCAATCAAAAATGTGTTCTTTTTAGGAGTGAAGAGCCTTTAAGTGATCTAAGATACGTGTTCCGTAGTATCTCTGAATTCAGGAACACGGGGCAAAAGCTATGGTTCTCAAACTGGGTAAAAGGGCTTTATAAACACACTCAGAGAAATGTCAGGATAATACCTCCAGGGGACCTTGGCCAAGATTTGTTGATTGGATTTACACAACTAAACCAATCATGATTAAATCGCCTCAGGGCCAAAGTTCAAAGGGATAACAATCAGAATGCATAAAGAGTAGAGCAAACAACTGGCATGTATTAAAATAAATAAGATGTCGACATAAAGGGATGTGTCTTTCAGGGCTTTATAGTACTGCTCATCGAAGGTCACTAGAAAAGGATTGGACCAGACCATGGTGAATAAAAAAAATCCCACAAACAAGGGCCTTCCACAGAAATCTAATTTCTTCTTGAGTTCTTTATGGATGAAATGTGGTAACTGTTAGCAAGAGCCCTCCGGCTGATTTATATTTCTATGAAGTTGAATAAGCAGGGTTTCCCACAATGTATTCCAGGAAACACAAAACCCATGGAATGTTCATTAGCTAACCATTCTCCTCTGCTACCAAGGTGAGTCATCTAGGAAGCATGGGTTTAAATCTGGTTTACCAGATCGTCTTCCTAGAATCCACGTTTCCCAAATTTATTGGACGGCAGAATCCCTTTTTCTGAGGCAAATCTTGCAGGGAGAGTGTTCCTTTGGAATACGCTTTGGGGAACCCAAATCTGCATTAACTATTGTACAAGTTCCGTACATGGTTCAAGGTCCCAGGGTGAAGACAGCTGGTTGGTTGGTCCATTCTGACCCTAAGCCAGCCTTCCTTCACACTCAAGAGCTGCACCTTCATCTTCTTCTCCATCAAATGATGATCTGATTCCCCTTAAACTAAGATAAAAATCCTTTCTAAGAGCCTGTTTTCTTCCACAAATTTTCACCCAACAGAACTGAAATTGTGACGTGAAAGAACATCATACTTACTCAGATATTTTAGGCAAGCAAGTGAGAGCAATGTTTGGAAGACTCACGGAGGTCTTTACAGGCATCTTGAGACCATATGCCATAGACAGATAGTCATACCAGACGGTAACCCAGCCCAAGCCACCAAGAGCTTGGAAACCCAAAGCACTTGTTTCTTAAGTTCCCTGCATCTGAGCAGTTAATTCCATGAGCGATCTGATAACAGAGTCACCGCAAAGTGATGGCCTCAACCTCATTTTACCACTGACCTTGGACTAGATGTTTCCTACTAGAGAACCTGGCTCAAGAGCCACCTAGCTGGCTAGGGCTCAGCTGACAGTGGATTTGTCTTGGCATCAAGTGTCCTCCACTCTCCAGACCATGTTCACACAAGTTGTTAGCATCACAACTCTATGAAGTAACAGTTCCCCAAGGTGTCCAGAAAGTCAACATTCAAAACTCCAGGCAGAAAGGCAGTGCACATCTTGACTCATTTCCCATTACCGGGCTGATTCTTTCACTAAACTGTCACTGAGCCACGTGGTCCTAGGTACTGGAGACAGAATAAAGAACAAGACAAATAAGGCCCAAGAAATTATGGGTCTTACAGTTCAGTTGGGGGAAGACAGCCAAGAAACCAACAAAGAAGAAAATATCAAGCGATGCTTAAATACAACAAAGAAAATATCACTAAGTGACATGAAGTACAGTTGTGGAGCTATTGGACCAATGTTCAGAGACAGGACTCTGATATCCAGAGATAACAAAGACAGATGCAAGGCAGGATCTGAGAAGGCACCTGAGACATTGGAAGAAAGGTAGACATACATGTAGGATCTGTGGTATATGACCACAAGTGGGTGAGGGACTCAGGAAGTCAGGCCCAAGAACACATAACAGAATGAGGGTGTGTAGAGGTACAACATGGCTGCCAGTCTTTGAACATTACTGAGCGTGTGATGATTCTAATTCCAATTAAAACATTTAAAGGTCAACAGTGGGACAGCAAATGCCCTGTAAGGAGTAAAAAGAGTCAGCCAACCAAAGTTCTTGCTCCAAAGGGTCACTGTTTGATTTTCTGTTCCAGTTACCATAGATCTTGGACCTGGGGTGAACATATCCCTACTGCGTGGGAAGATGAGTGAAGAGCAGGAACCAGATCCTGGCATTTTTACAATGAGCAAGTCAAGTGACTTTATCCTAAAGATTCATATATGAAAGACCCATAGGCCAGGGTGCCTGGGTGGCTCAGTCAGTTGAGTGTCTGACTCTTGATTTCGGCTCAGGTCATGATTTCATGGGTTCATGGGATGGAGTTCCGCATCGGGCTCACACTGCCCACTTGGAATTCTCTCCCTCTCTCTCTGCCCCTCCTGTGCTTGTGCGCACATACTCTCTCTCTTTCTGAAAATAAATAAATAAATGTAAAAGAGAGAGAGAGAGAGAGAGAAAGAAAGAAAGAAAGAGAAAGACCGACCGACCTGTACTTCACTTGCTTATAATGATAGCAGCCAGAACTCAGCTGAATTTTCTACCTGCAAATTCAAACCTGGCTTCACACATTTGATTCATTTCCTGGGCTGGTGTGATGGTTCATTTGATGTGTCAACTCAACTGGGCTAAGGGATACTCAGAGAGCTGGTAAAGACATCTTTTTCTGAATGTGTCTGCAAGGGTATTTCTGGAAGAGGTTAACATTTAAATTGTAGACTGAGCTAAGAAGATCTGCCCTTGCCAACATGAATTGGCATCAGGCAACCCACTGAAGGCCCAAAGAAAACAGGCAGAGGAAGGGCAAATTTGCTCTCTCTGCTTGAGGTGGGACATCTATCTTGTCCTACTCTCAGATACTGTTGTTCCTGCTTCTCAGACATGTGGACTCAGGTACTGGAGTCCCCTCTTTCCCAGGCCCTCACCATTGGTTCCCCTCTTTCCCAGGCCCTCAAGTGTGACCTGGAACCACACCACCTTTCCTGGTTCTCTAGCTCGGGGAGGGCAGATTAGGAGACTTCTTGGCCTCTGCAACCATATACGCCAACCCCTCATTATAAATCTCTTTATATATTTTCTTATGTATCCTGTTGGTTCTGCTTCTCTGCAGAATGCTAATACATCTGGAATAAGAAATGGTGATTCTCTACATCAGCTACAGAGAGTACCCATATGACCAGTTGGCTGGGCAGGTATTTGACATGACATGCACTCTCTTTAAATGCAAAATCCCTTATTGTTCAATCTGGTTAAGTTAGCAGTCACTGGTAATATTTGCATATAAGCTCTGGACTTCATATCTCCTGTAAAAAAAACAGATGGTCAAAAATACATTTTCTACATATAAAGATTTCATTAAAAAAAAAATTCAGTCTATTTATTTCTCTGCCTGGCCATGTAAGAAAATGTGGTTCTGAAAATTTTGGGCATCCTGCCTAAGAAACGGTTTTCAGGGTCAGCTTTTTCAATGTCCTAAAATGAAAGAGAGAGACAAAGAAAGACAGAAAGAGAGAGAGAGAGAGAGAGAGAGAGAGACAGACAGATGGGGGGCAGGGAGAAAAGCTACTTTTTGGCTAAATTATAGGAAAAAAATAGAAAACATTTGAAATTCACTTACCTAGAAAGTTGATTGAGTTTAATGCTTTACACCAAGAGTTAATGCTGTCGAACATTGATATTTTCAAAATCTGGTCACAGTTTTTCTATTTTCAGCAAACATTAAGCAAAAGGCAGTACTTTCTGTTACATTCGGTGACGGGTAAAAAGACAAAACTAATTTCAGCTCTAGAAATGCCCTTTACACGTGTTTTATAAGTTGTGAACCCTACAGTTCATACTTGGTGCTCCCAAAGGGTCTCGTAGGGGCACCTTTAACCTCTACATAACCTTCACTAATTCCAAAATCTGCACTGGAATTCTCAATGTAAGTTAGAGCAGTACGCTTGCTATGCAATATAGTTTTAATACATTCCCTTCCCTTGCCTTCTCTTCCAGTTTGCTACTTTTAAGCCCCTCCCCGCAGAAATCCTATGCCCTCCCACGGCCCCTGTACTGTATGATAGACGAAGAAAGATCAAGCCCATGTGGGAAGAAAGGGCATGAGTAGAATGTAAGAAAACCTCAGAGAGGAAACGTGATTGAGTGTTACTTAATGGCTCTGTTCAAATCTCCCAAGTGGGGTGAGGGCAGGCCAAGTCCTGCCACAGCAAAGGTCTGGTTGGACACTGAAAAGTAAGGGACAGTGTCAAGAAGGATCAGGAAGACCAGTATGACCCCAGGCATAGTGTGAGCCTGGGGGAAACCATTCGCAGGTATGTGGGATGGAGCTGTGCTCCAGGGGACCCCCTGAAAGACAGGGGTACCTGGCTGGATAACAATATTGACTGTTCTCTCGGGGGCTTACATCTGAGAAGAACAAAATAAAATTCTTTCTGAATACAAAGTACTCTGTAAAGACTAAACAATGGCAAAGGGCTCTCCAGCTTGTATATATTGGTGAGTGCTTTCTCACTTTGCTATCTTTCCTGCAGGACCGTTCACAGGGACTTGCGAATGTGTGTCTTTTTCTATGGCTTCATTTGTCTTTCTCTTTGTACCGTAATCAGCCTGTCTCCAGTTCTCACTTCCACTGATACCAGAAAAATGTCTTCCTTTCTGCAGATCTTTGCATCTCTGTTAGTCCATCTTATTTAATTTCAGGCTCTCTACAGCCCTTCCCTTATTCTGTCATAGATCTTACTTTGAAAAATAGATTGTGTTTTTGAGGTTCTCTCCTCAACCCTGCCCTGTCCACCTCTCTGACATCTCATTTCTTTCTCTGCTCTGCCATGTACCTCAGCCTGCCTTTATTTAATACTCTAGAAAGGGTGAAGCGGGAAAGAGCGAGCTTATAAATTACACAAAGAACCAATCTCTCTCTACTAAAATGGTGTTCTACTGATCTAATTTGTCAATAGATTGTTTAGTACCTCACAAAATCGGACACGCACAACTGGTAGTAAAAATTGACCACATTGCTAGACGTAAATTCCCTCTGATTGCAGGGCCAAGAAGTGGAAATCCATACACGCAAGTAGAGAAATATTGATGCAGCTGCATTCGCTTCAGGGCTTGACACCCTATCACGTACATTTCAGGAAAGTGTTGGGTCCCATCTCCCCAGATGCACTTCAGAGGGCTGAGCAGTGTGAACATAATGAGAAATGAAGCCTTTAAATATTCCTCCGTATGTGCTTGTCTTCGTGAGTATCTACAGAGTATCATGTGAGCGGGCGAGAGATCCACAGACATTCACAAGGACAATATAAGCCAAAAGGATCACCACTTCACTTGCCACAGCACTTCCGACTGAAAAGGAGTATTTGTCCAAAAGACATAGGTGTGTTCCCCAGGCGGTGCTGACCGTACAGCTGTGATGGGTTTGCTGAATGTCTCTCACTGACGCCCCATCCTTCTGAAGAGGCAAATAAGGGTCTTTCGCACGCAACATCTCTTAACGAGGGTTTGGGGATGGCAAATGCTTTAACCATAAAAAACGGATCGATGAGGCGTCCTGAAATGTTATGATCAGGAAAATTACCCTAGCTGTAACTTTCAAATAGCCGAATTTTCTTTCTTTCGTTCTTTCGTTCTTTTTTTTTTTTAGGCTTTGATAACCCATACAAACTGGTCTCACCATTTCAAATGACTTCGGGAGCTCGGGGCGCCTGGGTGGCGCAGTCGGTTAGGCGTCCGACTTCAGTCAGGTCACGATCTCGCGGTTGGTGAGTTCGAGCCCCGCGTCAGGCTCTGGGCTGATGGCTCAGAGCCTGGAGCCTGTTTCCGATTCTGTGTCTCCCTCTCTCTCTGCCCCTCCCCCGTTCATGCTCTGTCTCTCTCTGTCGCAAAAACAAATAACCGCTGAAAAAAAAAAATTTAAAAAAAAATGACTTCGGGAGCTCTAAGTTATTTATAACCTGTGCCATGCCAACAAAAGCAAAGTATTTTACGATGGCTTATGAGTACAGACCTAACCTGTATCTTTCTTCCAGGCTGTCCTTTCCTCCTTATTGCCTCTTTTTTATGTCCTTTCTTCCTCTCACTGGTTTACACCAAGTCTCTTGATAAACTTTAACTGCACGGACTTGATTTATTTGTCACCCAAATTTATAATTCTTAAAGTTTTATTGGAAGACATTTCAGGGAATTGTGTAAAACAATTGTTTGTGTCTCCTATAGCACATGCTAATAGTATCTTCTGACTCTGTGTTTATACAAGCTTTCCTTCCATCCATTACAACCAATCAATGGCTTATCAGATGCAGCATGCTTGAAGCGTGAGCTTTCCTGTTTCCACTAAATGCTGAAATACGTCCTCTGGAATGATGTCATTTGGTATGTCCCGAACTACTCAAATTGCTGAAAACCAGAAAAGCCCTTACTATTCAGAAAGATAGGTAGATAGGTGGATGGATGGACGGACTGATGGATGCATAGGTACGTAGGTAGGTATGGAAAATAAATGAGTACTTCTTGGAAAAATGAAGAGACGCAAATATATCATAAAATAAAATATTCTCTCGTGTGTTTACGTGGTGTGCGTGCGTAACTTCCTGAGCTTCTAAGCTC
Source organism: Prionailurus viverrinus (assembly GCF_022837055.1). Lineage (NCBI taxonomy): Eukaryota > Metazoa > Chordata > Mammalia > Carnivora > Felidae > Prionailurus > Prionailurus viverrinus. The sequence goes on from NC_062561.1 coordinate 102,757,725, forward strand.
TTGAAGACTGAGAATATAAGAAAAAACTGCACGTCAGTAGAGCCAAAATGAAGTGAGGTCACTGGACATTCATGACCTCTGGGTATATTAAGAGCAATTTCTGGGTAACATGAGGACTGTTATCGGATACAGATGCACATACACAGATAGGAGTATTTATGCAACTGACATAAATACCAATAGGATGGAATAATTTGAGTGGACATAGGAAAAATAAATCAAATTCGCTCACACACACACACACACACACACACACACATATATCCACATACATACATATATCTCACAGGGTGATTCTTACACACCCTGACTTTTCCACTACTTGATTAAAAGACTAGACATTTCCCCTTGAGATTGGATCTGCCGCCTAATGTGCTGTAATTGCCACAGAGTGCTCGCATGGCAGCAATGAGCACTATTCTGTAATAAATTTGGGTCACTGCAGAGTTCATCAGGCAGTCCTTGGCAACGGGAGATAAAGCGCTGGTTAGTTCGTCTCTAGCTTTAAGCTGTGGCGTCACTGGTTGTCCGGCTTAATGATATTAATAGAGGTAAATGGACGCCAACTGTCCATGTCCTAGGGCTTTCTCTTCCCACTGCCTACGTAATCTTTCATCCCTAAGAGACGCTCCTCATCGCAGGAATGCAAATCAGAGGGCGCAAATGGGAGCTGCCAAGAAAAAGACAATTCCCCCTTTTCTTTCGCTCATTCTTTTCATTACCCTGTACGCCTTCAAATCAGTATTTTAAGAATCTTTTAGCTCATGTAAGTTGCCTCATCTATTTCTCTGGCAGAAAAACAAATAGAGCTTGGTGCAGGGTTTTCAGAGGTGCTGACTCCAATAGCTAGGTGGTCAAATGAGCTTAGTGAGTGCTTTTCTTTAGAGAAATGTTTTCTTCCCTTGCTTCATTACCCATCCACTTCAGAGATGGCTTATTTACAGATTGCTGACCGCAGGAATGAATTCCTGCCACCTCTAAACACATTTTACAAGACTGCCAGCCAGTTTTAACCCTCCACTCCAGCCGGCACCATGTTCTAGTCATCTCTTTCCAGATTCTTCTACGTCCACACCCACAGCTCACTCTTTCTCCTGCTCCCCCCTCCCCCACCCCGCTCGCCACGCACTGAAAAATCTAACATCCATTAATTCTCAAATTTTCTTCTGTGAAACTTTCAGAACTCATTATTGTAATACAACACAAGGGGGATTCAATAAAAGGAATTAAAGCAACGGAGCAGAAATCAGAACTCAAAGAATTAGAGAGACCACATGGCCACCTTTCAACACCAGCACACATATTTAAATCAGGGAGCCCCATGCAGTGGGCTTCAGACCGAGGGCTGAGACATGCGTTCGGCTTTTGAAGATCTTCGCCTTAAAACACGTTTGAAGCTTTTAATAAGTGAGTTAGGACTGTGTAAATCTTGTTAAAGCAAGGGAACATGAAGTGCACAGTCGAAAAGGCAGCCTGTTAGTGCTCGGAGGGAAATAAGCATCCTCATTCTGCTGTTATATCAACATCAGTGGGGAAGCAAGAATGCGCCCTTTACCTCACTTCCCATTGATGAAAATTCTCTCCCTTTTAAAGAGAGAAGAGGTTCTAGCATGAACAGTCACCCGTGCTTGTTTTACTTATCATTATTTATTTTCACGGGACCTTGTTTTTCTCTTCTAAAAAGATTTCTTTAATCCTATGTAAATGTAGGGTATAATCTTCCCCAGCTGTGACCGGTTACAGAGAAAATTCTCACAACTCAGATTTGTCCTGTAACAGTAAATCCCTCAAAATGAAGGAAGAGGCTCAAAAAGGCAAAAGACCACCCCCAAGGGCTTTGTCATCAACAGTAGGCAAGAAAAAAAAATGTCCCGAGTGTGTGGGTACCCCAAGAAACCAAAAACTAAATGCCTGAGACATATGGAAGTTCTTGTGGGTACGAGAGAACCCAGTTCTCAAAGTCATAGGAGCCACCAGATTTTCCCACAGGAAAGAAAAAAGAAGAAAGAAAGATTGACTTTGTCTTAATTCCCATTGGCACCAAATATTCTTAAAGATGCACAAATAAGTAATAATTTTCTAAGGACATACAACCACAATTCTTAATAACCTACCCTAGGTTTTACAGACAGGAAATTCTTTTTTTTTTTTTTCTGAAGTTTTATTTATTTTGAGAGAGGGAGGGAGAGAGCAAGAAAGCAGGGGAGGGGCAGAGACAGGGAGAGAGAGACAATCCCAGGCAGGCTGTGCACCATCAGGGCAGCGGGACTCGAACTCGCAAACCGTGAGATCATGACCTGAGCCAAAATCAAGAGTTGGACACTTAACATCCTGAGCCACCCAGGCGCAACAAGAAACTTCTTATTTACAGGTGACCTTGAGCAGCTCACTAACCCTCTCTGGATCTCACTTTCTTCCCCTGGATTGTGGGACAAGGTCTATTCTCGCATGATTGCTGAAAAACTGGGAGGAGCTACTAAAATCCCTGTACGCGGCACAGGGTACCCACTTAACAAACTTCAAGTCCCTGCTATCCTTGCTCTGAAAGGCAAAAACCATGTCTTGCGATACAGAGAAAACATATTTTAATAATACCGGCAGTGGATTTGGAATTATATGAAAACATAGCCTACGTTCAACCCGCTATAGACTGTTGGGGTGTTTATTTCAGTGAATCTCATTGTGTTTTCTTTCTCATTTTTTTTTTTTCCACCAAAAAGAACGCTGGAGTCATTTATTTCCTTGCAAGAGCACTGTGGACGTCTTTGTGAGTCTGATAGCATTATCTGACAAATAATCAATGTTTGGCTGTAACCCGAGGGCCTCCAAAGCGAGAGGACATTACTCAGCATGGTATCATGGGGAAGGAGGCAAAGCCAGCTCAATTGTTTTCCACGTGGAAATTATCATGTGATTTTTGCCCGGGACTCTCCATTATACCACTTCCTATAGGACTGGATCTGGAGCTCGGAATTATTTTGATGATGCATCACGTCTACCTTTGTATCGAGACAACTTTTCTTTCACACGCCTACTACAGCGTGTCGTATGTTTACTGGCAGGTATTGGTGAAGCGACAGAAAAGCTGTATGTCTTTATGTTCTTCACTTTGCAGAGGTTAAACTGACCTTTTAACAGACCCACAATAAAATTGGAATCTGAAAAGAGTGTAGGGCCCAGGTATAAAACACCCCCCGATGCAACTGACATAAATACTAATAGGATGGAATAATTTGAGTGGACATAGGAAAAATAAATCAAATTCACTCACACTTAAATATAGAAAACTATGGTAGAGACACAGACCATGACTAAAGGTGTGATTTACTTCTGACAAAGCCCAGTAAAATTGAAATACTTAAAACCATATTCCCAACCACCTTGAGAAAAGCACGCATGTTCCGAAATTTTTTGCTTGCGTCCAAAATATGTTCTTTCTCTGTTATCTGCTAATGGAGAAGCATAAAGCATACAGACTGTTATGAAAAATTCCCCCAGGGTATGCTTTTGAACTGTGCGAGGAGCAAGCAAGTAATTTCCACATAAGGTCTTGTGTCATAAATACATGATCCTCTCTTGTCTTAACTGCCTGATTTTATACAATATACCGTAGAGTGAGATATGGAGTTAGGCAGAAAAATCTTTAAACTCGAACGTGAAAAGGGCATACATAAGCACCGCCTAATGAGTTTTTTAATACCTTGTATATATAAGCAGACAATTGGGAGAATCTGGCGTGTTGTGATGACTAGAGCTACTTTGGTCATGATTTTGCAGGATCGCCCAAATCAGAGCCATTGCCGAAGTGAGGAGTGAAAAATACAATAGGACACCCCGACGGAGATACAATAGTTAGGGAAGAGCAGAAGAACGGGGACAGAAAAATCCAGGGCAGTCCTGAGAGCGCTGGAGACCCTTGAGAAATTGGTAATTATTAAGAATAACCACATCAGGAACGACGGTTGCACTTACAAGAGTATCTTAGACAACAGGCTTTGGAATTTGAGACTTCGACCAACGACAGAGGTCTGTGAAGTGAGCTACCCTTGGAATATGAGCCATATAAACGAGGTTCTGAATTCCTACTCTCTCATTGTGGCCAACCATACAGAGCAGCTGAAGCCCTGAGCATCTGGGCACAGACGCCAGTCGGTAGACTATCACCACGGGGCCTGCATTCATGACTCAAAACAAAGGTGGTTCTCAGCCAGCTTACAGCACCTAACCTTGGCATTTTAGGGGATGTTTGAAACGTTTTTTAACATTCAAAGTCTTACTGTTTGAACCTAAAAGAGCATTCTGCAGAATATGGCAAGAATGAAACGAGCCGCAGGGCAAATTCTAGGTAATATAAGAAACTTTTTGAAATGTCTCAAATTCCAATGAGGAGCATCCAAAAAAAAAAAAAAAAAACCTGCAAAAAAGGGAACATTCCCCTTTTTAATTTACATTTGGGGAAAGGTGAATAGGAAATGTATAAAATAAGTTACATAATATCTCTTAATTTGGGGAACAAATCAAAAAAGGTGATTATTTAACATAGAAGATGGAATTATAAATGACTTCTCTCAAAAAGCTCATCTATCAGGGGCACCTGGGTGGCTGAGTCAGTTAAGTGTTCAATTCTCGATTCCCACTCAGGTCGTGATCTCACGGCTCATGAGTTTGAGCCCCGAGTCAGTGCTCTGCGCTGACCGAATGGAGCCCCTTGGGATTCTCTGCTCTCTCCCTCCCTCCCTCTCTCTCTCTCTCTCTGCCCTTCCCCAGCAAACAATGTTCTTGTAAGAATCAGCTCAATGGCAGATCAATGACTACATTCAAGAGGGTCTCCCACATGGCTCTTAATGTGAGGCGCATATTTGAATTCATTTTTGGTCTTCTCTATCCACAGCATCTTAGTATGTATTTCACCCCATCTCTAAGGCAGGCACACAGGTCTTCGCTGTGCAACTCAGTTCGGCCACTCTGAAAACGTGCCAGGCTGTGTGAGATCCTCCCAGAGGCTCCTGAAATAAGTTGTGCCACACAGCCTATACTTTAATTGGCCGTTCTAAATGTACCTTTCAAATTCAGGAAAACTCCATGTCATGGTTCCAAGTGTTCTATAGCAGGCAACAAAGAGAGAGGAGCTAATAAGTTTTTATATAAAGACCTCCCGTAAAGGGTCATCAGAGCTGACATCTGTTGGCTAGCGTGTCTTTCTTCCAAATGCACACCAAAGGAAGGTCAGGAATGTTTTCATAGTGATTCCTGCATTCCTTGACCAGTTGGAAGAATAGGTATAGTATCAACCCAAATATTAGAATTAACTGGGCAATCCTATAAAAGCATAAAAGCCCAGATGCCTTCTCTGGAGATCTGGGCTCACTAGGTTTAGGGGTGAGACCAGGATAGCTGGTTTTTTTTGTCTATTCACTGGTAACAATGCTGCACAGCCAGGGCTGAGAAACACAGACGGAGAATTCTTAAATTCCATTTAAACTCATCATTCATAGTCCCATGCTGCGTGTGGGCGGGAATCACCGCCACCTAGACAGAAAAGCTTTGATGGAGGGCGGTGAAGAAGGAAAGCGAAGCACACAAAACCTGGAATTTGACCCCAAAGCAGCTGGGGTCCCCATGGGACTCGACAGCCTAGTTCCCTGGGTTTCAGAGGGGTACAAGGAAGTCAAAGCTGCCGTGGATGGACTTAAAAGACAAATCAAAATAAAAGGGTCTAGACGTAGAAGACTTGTCTGCCAATTAATTCTGAACACTCAGCCGTTCTGTTTAGTGCCTGGGTTGCTTACAGAACACTAACATACAGCAGAGCGAGGTTAAAGGCTGTGATGTGGTTGCCCCAAACTGAATCAGCTCTGAGGAAATACCATTCTGCTGCGAACCTTTAGAACATTTCACGTTCTTACGGAAACGACTAAGGACTCGGGAAGCTTCTCGGCAATGGCCATGCTGATTATTTGGCTGTTAGTCGCCACAAGGGCCATGTGTGTTCTGTGTTAAATAACACATAGGCTCAGAGAATGTGACCCCATCTTTCAGTGACAACACTGATGTCCAGGAGCATTTACACCCCACGAGCACACATCAAGTTGATGGCAGAGTCAGCACTGGGCCACTGACATCGGGTCCCCATTGGCTGTCACCCAGGAATGACTCCATCAAGGTGTGGTAGGCACATTCTGGGGCCAACAATAGTTTCAGGGCCCATGGAGATGCATTAATTTCTTTTAAAATCAGAAAAAGTAATTAAGTCCAAGAAGATGTCAGTATATTCATCTTTATGCCAATGCAGTTGTATAATTTAATTTTTTACATTTTTACAGAGGAAAGGGCTCATAAAGGCAAGAGTGCCTAGGACCTATGAAAGTCACAAGGCAGACCTGTATGATCATGGCCAGCTACATAATTCGCAGGGTCCATATTCAAAACGAAAAACGGCAGGGCACCTGGGTGGGTCGGTCGTTTGAGCATCCGACTTTGGCTAAGTCATGAACTCGCCCTCCCCAAGTTCTAGTCCTGCATTGGCCTCTGTGCTGACAGCTTAGAGACCAGAGCCTGCTTCAGGTTCTGTGTCTCCCTCTCTCTCTCTCTCTCTCTCTGCCCCTTCCCCACTCACACTCTCTCTCTTTCTCAAAAATAAACATTAAAAACATTTTTTTTTAAATGGCAAGGGCCCATTGTTCAAAATACTGTGGATTTCAGCAAAGCATTAATGTAAGCCAGAGTTCAATTGCCCTTGTAAGCTGCCCAGGGGCACTACGATATTGTTAGGAGCTACTATTTCCTGAGTTAAGACCAGCATCTTCCGCTATGTTTCACCTTATCTTTCCACATTTCCAATTCTCTTCTTCCTTCACTCGACTCCTTCTACCAGAGGTGGCCAATGAGAAGACGAGAGTGCTGAAGAACTTTATGGCTGCTCTGAACACTGGGCTGAGAAATTTCCTTCTCTTCATGACTATCATTACTTTGATGATACCGTATGTTCCAGCCTGTCATTGGGCAGAGGCTCTTTTTCCCCTGCTCAACCACCAATGTAACATTTAGGGACCTTGAAAAATAAGCATTAAAGACACCGTACTTTATCTCAGCACATGTCACTGTCACCAGGTAAGGCCTTCCCCTTCCTTTTGCTTTGAAACATACCATGGCCGGGAAAGGAATCTCCGCTGTTAAACCTGCCTCAACACAAAGTCGGCGTTATTTATTTATGATGTTACATGAATCATCTGGACTTTCCCTGATAAGCCCTGGGTTGTGTGTCTTTCATTTCAGCTGACATTTCGCTGCCATTTGCCAGGCTAAGTAACTACTGTGCAATCACTCCGAGCTGATGCATGGTCATTGTTTTGTACAAAATGGATTTTTAAGTCAGCTGAAAGGCTTTGCGAAGAATATAATTTGACAAAGTAAATTTTTGCCCATATAACAGAAATCAGCCAGGGCTGCACCAAATGTATTTTTTAAGATAGCTAAAAGGATTTCTGCACAGAGTTTGACAAAGTATTTTACTTTTGTGCACAAAGCAAAAATTGATTAGTTTTGAACAAAAAGGATTTCTCAGGGCGCTGAAAGGCTTTTCTCTGGAATTAAATATATTCTTCTGCTTGCGGGATAAGATATTTGAAAGCAGTGTCTTTGAGAAGACAAATAGCTGTCAGTGGCATTTTTTTTTTTCAGGAACAAGTTAAAAGAATATACAGAAATGACATTTTCAACCACCTAAACCTGGTTTGGCTTCCAATGTCTTACTACTCAGAGAAAGATGACCCATTTTTCAGCGTATGAAGCTTATTGCATGATTCATTGGCTTGTTTAATCCTGCCCCTAAATTGACAGAATCACTGGGTAGACATTTCACTGAACACTTGTCCCCATTTCGTTTAACTACAGAAGACAAGAAATCTGAACAAAGTAGAAGGCATGAGTTTTCACTTAAATTGTTTAGCCGCGGGGAAATTTTGCTGACAACTGTCCCAAGATCCACAGAGCTTCTATCTGAGGAGGGGAGGGGATTTGGAAACGGGTGGCTTGCCTAAAAATGGATTCAGTTTTTTCCAGTACCATCGGTCTGCTGTCATGGAGAATTTTCTAGCTGGGAGATAAGTTCTATGACCTGCTTTTCCAATACACTGCGAGAGTTTTCTGCCCATACACGTGTATGTACGTGTGTGTGTGTGTGTGTGTGTGTGCACATGCGTGTTAGTGCAAATGGAGTAACAGGAAGGACACAGTGTGGCCAGGAAACCAATCAAATTTTTGAGTAGTGACTGTTTCTTAAATCCAAAGAATGTATTTTGGAGTACACCTAAAAGTAGTAATTTGGGGGGGATATACCTTGAATATCCTTTTTATGGTTTTATAATTCACTGGTGTAAATGTGGATCTTTTTTCCAGTTCAGTCTGTAGTCTCTGCATAAGATCACGACAGGGCAGAGTCAAATTATCTGTGTTCCTCATTTCCCACTTATGCCATTCATATGGAAGCCAAAACTAAATTTTCTTCATTAAGAATGGGGACACCTGGGTGGCTCCGTCAGTTGAGCGTGGGACTCTTGATTTGGGCTCAGGTCATGATCCGAGGGCCGTGGGATCAAGCCCCACCTTGGCTGAAACTGTTTGGGATTTTCTCTCTCTCTCCCTCTGCCCCTAGCCAGCTCACATGTGGGCGTTCTCTCACGCTCCCTCTCTCTAAAAATTAAAAAAAAAAAAAAATGTAATTCGAAAAAGAATACATTGCTGACGCTTTAGAAATTATACCTATTATTATATATGTTATACCTACAAATTAAGGACAGTTTATTTTCAACAGTTTCATTATTTAACAAGGCCATATCCATATTTATGAAACAGGCATTGATTTGTTTACATTGCCATCAAAAACTATAATATGTAATCCTATTTTTGTCCTCTTTTCTTATTTAAAATCAAGGTAACTTAAGGCAAATAGAATCTTCCTATCAACAAGATGTTCTTTATCATGTTTTCTGAAAGCTATGATATTAAAAAAAAAAAAAAGAGGGGCGCCTGGGTGGCACAGTCGGTTAAGCGTCCGACTTCAGCCAGGTCACGATCTCGCGGTCCATGAGTTCGAGCCCCGCGTCAGGCTCTGGGCTGATGGCTCAGAGCCTGGAGCCTGTTTCCGATTCTGCGTCTCCCTCTCTCTCTGCCCCTCCCCCGTTCATGCTCTGTCTCTCTCTGTCCCAAAAATAAATAAACGTTGAAAAAAAAAATTAAAAAAAAAAAAAAGAAAGGGGAATCAGGGGGTCAGCTTTTTTTTTTTATTTTATTATTTGTCAAAAGGAGGACCACCCACCCACCCACATGCTCTCATACACGTAATGATGGCTAAATTACTATGAGGGCTAAAGCTCGACAATGAACAGCAAAAGAACAATTTCTTAATGGCCCAAATCATCTGACTTACTATCAAAACAAAACAAAGTATAGCAAACTTACAGGATTTTGATGACCAAACTATTTTTTTAAGTTTGTTTATTTAATTATCTTGAGAGAGAGAGCATGAGTGACGAAGGGGTAGAGACAGAGGGAGAGAGAGAGAGAGAGAGAGAGAGAGAATCCCAAACAGGCTCCAAACTCTACACTGAACCCAATGAGGGGCTCACGATGGTGACATCAAGAGTCAGACGCTAAACCAACTGAGCTACCCAGGCACCCGGACTACGAACCTGTATTTTACAAAAAGACTAACACAACACGGCACATCATCTCCTGTCTTGACTAATGTCACACTGGGCCTTAACTATGTTGACGCACAATGAAGTCTGCAAGAGCAGTAGCTGTAGTCCGGGGCTAACCTTCACAAGGCCATTTCCCACGGACATGAAATCCAGGGTGGCCATTGATGAGTGATTCACCTTGTAGAGTAACTGTCTTGGTATGTGATTCCTGGGTGGGTGAGGGTTTGTGACCCTGGGGACAACCACAGAATGACTGTGACATAACCAGCAGGCATAACCAGTTCCCTGAGTTCTGTGGGAGAACTGGTGGGGTTAGCGTCTTGCAAAGCAATACCAAGCAGTTAAAGTTAAATGAGTATTTGACGCTATACTAATTTTGAGAGGGAGCTGGTAATACTAACCCTTCAAGCTGAAAAGGCAGAGAGATCACCAAGTATCTTTAGATGTTTCAGAAACAACAACCTAACAGCAACGTGAAAGTCAAATGAACTCATGAGAGTCCATAAGGAGCTGAACATGGAGAGAAACAGAGGAAAATCTAACCATCCAGGAGGGACTATGTCATGATGACAAATCATAGCATTTTCTCGGGAAATGGAGAATATAAAGCGTCTGAGTTGCCAAGGAATAAACAGTCATGGAAATGCTAGATCATAACCATTGCTCACTCAGAAGTGGCAACTAACATTAAGACAGTCGTGCTTCCATGGAACCAGGACCTTCCCCACTCAAACTCACCACCGTAAACCCCTTTAAAAAGTGCAGCTACTTTTAAAGGTGCGTTTAGTGAGAGACTTTCTTTATAAGTCAGTCAAGTGAGGGGCCCCTGGGTGGCTCAGTCGGTTAAGCGTCCGACTTCGGCTTAGGTCATGATCTCACGGTCCGTGAGTTCAAGCCCCACGTCGGGCTCTGTGCTGACAGCTCAGAGCCTGGAGCCCATTTCAGATTCTGTGTCTTCCTCTCTCTCTGCCCCTCCCCTGTTCGTGCTCTCTCTCTGTTTCAAAAATAAATAAATGCTTAAAAAAAATTTATAAGTCAGTCAAGTGATTTTTCTTTTCAGGGACGATACACTCCAGAGGGAGTGTGCATCACCACCTTCCAAAAACACTCAGATTAACTCAGGTTTGCTCAAAGAGAATAGCCCTGATAAGTCTACAAACTCTACATAGCAGGGATGACAGGAAATAAATTTTCTGCCATGTCATCAAAATAGGGGCTAGAATCCAATGTAGCTGGATTTTAGGGAAAAAAAAAAAAAGCAGTTGGATATTTCCAGCACCTGAGCATCTCTCATGTATACCTATCATACCTACATCTTTAGGTGCCAAGCCCTTGCTGGGCCCCCTGATGAAAAAACCGAGACCCTGAGAAGCTGGTCAGGTAACGTGGCAGAGCCAGGTTTCAAGTCCAGGTCTGGCTAACGCCAAAGGCTCCGTTCCTGACGTCTGCATTATAACGTGGCAATCCCATTACTGACACCCATTAGCCGTGTACCCTTAGCCGAGTCATTTTTTTCTTTTCTCTTTTGTGTACACCTGTATTTATTCATCTAGAAGATGGTAATATTAATTCCACCTACATGGGATTTTGATTTGGAGAATTAAATAAGAAAACGCATGTAAAATATTTAGCCTGGTGCCTCGCACCGTGGAGTGGTGCCTACCTCTTAATTACCGCATTGTGATTTCGTGTCAGGCCAGGGGTCCCTGACCTGGATCCATACGTGAGCGTCAGCATGGCAGAAAAACCCATGAAGCCGAAACGGTTAAGTTGTGTCGATGTGCAAATATGCATGCTTACAGTACGGGGTCAGATTAAATAGCTGGGCTGGCGCAGGGGGGGAGGGGGGGAGGGGGGAAGAGAGGGCGGAGACTGACCAAGAAAATGAGAACCCACCCCTACCAGCAAAGGGTGTAATTTCATCGAGAAGAGAAGGCATGTACCCTTTGAGGAGGCCATGACAGTTAACGAGACCCTCGGATCACTTTAAAACTCTGGTAACACCAAGAAGAACCTTCACAGAGCAACCATTGGTCAATTTCTTCACTTGAAAATCAGACCACTTCAGTTACCAATTAAAGAACCAATCACCTTCAAGACTAATACTTCACATTCCCTACATACGATATTGAGGCTCAGTTGGTGAGATGCTGGATGCCCATTAAGCTTTATGTCTTTCCCAAATGGCCATTTTATAAAACTCCAGTTTTAAAAGGGGGAAAAAAATGTTTCAGGACAACCTCCCGTGCTTTTTCAAAGTTCTAAGAATACTAAATAGAATTGAGCTGTTAGTGGCACCTTAGGTCACTGATTTATTTTTTTTATTATTTTTATTTTTTTAATTTTTTTTTCAACATTTATTTATTTTGGGGACAGAGAGAGACAGAGCATGAACGGGGAAGCGGCAGAGAGAGAGGGAGACACAGAATCGGAAACAGGCTCCAGGCTCTGAGCCATCAGCCCAGAGCCCGACGCGGGGCTCGAACTCACGGACCGCGAGATCGTGACCTGGCTGAAGTCAGACGCTTAACCGACTGCGCCACCCAGGCGCCCCGTCACTGATTTTTTTAATTAGTTTTTTTGAAGCTTATGTATTTATTTGAGAGAGAGAGAGAGAGAGAGCTCACACAAGGGAGGTGCAGAGAGAGAGGGAGACAGAATCCCGAAGAGGCTCAGCACTGTGAGTGCAGAGCCCGATAAGAGGCTCGAATCCACAAACCATGAGATCATGATCTGAGCCAAAACTGAGAGTCAGACACTCAAGTGACACCCAGGAGCCCCTAGGCCACTGATTTTTATTGGGAAGTTGCAAAACAGTCACCTACCTTACTTTCCGCCCACACTGTGTTTTTAAAATCTGCAAATGGCACAGAAAACTCCAGATTTCTATCTTGCCTTCAAACACTTGAACATCTGCCAATATGCCAACAACGGGTGGCCCCTTGTCAAGTGGCATTAAACGGTGTGACCTTACTAGGGAGCATGCTTATCAATATATAGACCACAGTCCGCATCATTCTCTTACGGCCAACACTTTCTCATTTACACCGCCTACCTGCCTTTGAGTTTGTGAACCCTGATGCAGAAACGGAGAAAGATTACAAAAGCAGCCATGCTTTTCCGATGTTGGAGCGTGGTTCATCTATCTACTGCCTCACGAACTGGACTGTCATACACGGAGGTTTAGGTGGCGTTCTGTGGAGGTGATTTAGTGCCCACATCTTGCCAGATTGACAGTGCAGGAAATAAGGCGCAGGATCTATGCGGCAGAAGCAAGACAGGTTAGGGAAGTATTGACAAATGAATTGGTTTTTCCTAGAATCCCCCACCTGTTTACCTAACAGCAATGTAGATGATCATTAGGTAAACATTTCACCACTGACAGTAGAAAATAAATCTTGGGCTTAGGTTTTATGGGCTTCCTTCCATAGAACGGGACTCTGATGGCACCGAAGACTGAGCCTTTTCTTCCCAGCTCGTTTATTCACTGAGCTCCCGTAAGTAAGAGGTACTGGGGAGAAAGTAGGAAGAGAAAGTAGGAAGAGAAAGCTCGTGGAGCTTTCAGACTAGTGGAAGGGTCAAGGTGTGGTCCATTAGGCACCTTTAGCCCTGATCAAGACCCCAGATACTACCCAAGCCACGGACATCACCATTCTCCAATGTCCAACACCAATTCATGTTACTCACCATCCACGTTAAAAATAACCAGAGTTGTTTTTAAATATGATTTTTCTAAACCACTTTGTTTGTTAAGTCGTTTGTCACAGCCCAGAATGAATCATCCTATCTCGGCCTGAAATGTCCTTCTCTATGAGGCTTCCTAGGTAACCACATCCCCTTAGTCCAATTTGCCACTCCTCTTCTGTATTCTGAACGCAGTTTGACATGCCAGTTTGCTAGCTTTTACTATACTGTGTACAGTTACTTACTTAAATGTCTCTCCTGCCAGCTCGTGTCCAATGTATCTGGAATGTCGAAAGGTAGTGGACTGAATGATGCCTCCCCCACCCCCCAAAAAAGATATGTCCGCGCAGAACCTGTCCATGCGATCTTGTTGGGAGAAAGGGTCTTCGAAGATGCAATTAAGCGAATCTCCAGATGACATCATCCTGGATTACCTGAGGGGGCCCTGAATCAACCGATGTGTTCTTATAAAAGACAAAGGAAGAGAAGACCGCGCGAAGATAGAACAAGAGACTGGAGTGTCATCAGCTACAACGCTGGAAGAGGCAAGGAGAGATTCCCTCCTACAGGCTTCAGAAAGTGCGGCTCTGTCGACATCCTCACGTCTCAACTCTGGCCTCCAGACCTGCGAGAGAATACATTTCTGGTGCTGTGAACCGCCCAGTTCGTGGCGATCTGTTATGGCAGCTCTAGGAAACTAACAGAAGGTGGTTTCCAATACCTAGGCGCTTAAATCATTATTAATTCGATTAATAACTCATTTAGGGCTAAATTGTTCCCCAGTCCCATGACTGCAAACCAAGAGAGGAAGCTTCCAGCTCCTCAAAAATAAGGATGGCAGGGGCGCCTGGGTGGCTTAGTTGGTTGTGTCTGACTTCGGCTCAGGTCATGATCTCGCCATTCCCGAGTTGGAGCCCCGCATCAGGTTCTGTGCTGACAGCTCAGGGCCTGGAGCCTGCTTCGGATTCTGTGTCTCCCTCTCTCTGCCCCTCCCCCCACTCACGCTCTGCCTCTATCTCTCAAAAACAAATAAACAGTAAAAAAATACAATAATAAGGATGGCAAAATCTAATGGCTTAACCACAAAATCATAGGCTGTCCCTGAAGTTATTAACAACTGGAATATTCCTTCCTCCAACACCTTACAGAGGTATGGAAATGGAAAGTTGAGTACAATGAAAGGGAGACTCCTGGATTGGCTCTGCCAGTTCTTGGGGTCACTGTGCATTGGCTGGTGCCCCAAAGTTGATCCTCAAACTAGCAGCTACCCCTAATCCCTGAGGGACCCAGGGAAGGTTCTCTTTACTTGCTTATGCCTAAGAAAAACCACACCTGCAAAAACCATAACTACACATTTTGCAATACCTTTTTCTCTGGCAAGGACCTCCTTTACCCCTCACCCCCCAGCCCCCACCCTGATGATGAGTCTACCTACTGAAATTAACATCCGGGTTCCAATCACATTCTTCACAAATATGTCACTTAGGAGACTGTGGAATTATTCGCATATTAAGTTAAAGGGAAAAATAAGTTAAAATAGTGTATTCTTCTTAACACCACTTTTAAAAAGTTTAGGATAAAGGTTAGAGAGACATAGGCGATGACTGGAGGATAAAGGAACTGAAGTCATAACCATAAATATTTCTAGGTAGTGAGAATGCTGGTTATACGTTTCTTAATGTTTTAATTTTTTTTAAAGAGAGAGAGTGAAAGCAGGGGAGGGGCAGAGAGAAAGGGAGAAGAAGATCTGAAGCAGGTTGTGTGCTGATAGCAGACAGCCTGGTGTGGGGCTCGAACTCACAAACTCGTGAGATTCATGACCTGTGTCAAAGTTGGATGCTTAACCGACTGAGCCACCTGGGTACCCTACTTTTTTTTAACTGTTCCATTTTTGTACTTTTTTTTTAATTTTTTTAAAATGTTTATTCCTTTTTGAGAGAGAGAGACAGAATGCAGGTGCGTTAGGGACAGAGAGAGAGGGAGACACAGAATCCGAAGCAGGCTCCAGGCTCTGAGCTGTCCGCACAGAGCCTAATGTGGGGCTCGAACTCACGAGCTGTGAGATCATGACCTGAGTCGAAGTCGGACGCTCAACCGACTGAGCCACCCAGGCACCCCCATTTTTATACTTTTTAACTGACCACATTTTCTTTATTAGATTAAAAAAAAACATACACTAGAAAATAATAAAACTGTAATAAAGATGCTATATCGAGGATAAAACATGTTGAGTATTCAGAAGCAGAGATGAGCACTAATCCAGGAGATTAACATTTGCATGCAGGTTGCCCAGATTTGAATACACAGATTTAGTACAGAGTGTAACATAGTATCAAGCCCATGAGGGAATGGACAGAAAAGGCGAGGCTACGGTTAGAAAATCAGGTTGTGGAAAGCAGACCTGAGCTAGACTTTGTGAAAATTCCCTAACCATTCCAATTAAGTAAGACAGTATACAAAAATCGCTTAGCACAACATCTGATACATAATAAGGGTCAAGGAAGTATCAATAGTCTCTCAATTATCATCATATAGGTTATCAGTAGATTGTCATAAAAATTAATTTCCAATGGATATTCCTTCATAGAACTAATCATTCATTTCATGCAAAGTTAAACAGAACACAATTGAGAAGCTAAATAATCTGAGGTTAAATATTCCCCTATTATTTCAGGGTAATTCACGCTGTGACTAACTTATATCCTTCAGTTCTTGCGAGTAAATATTTTCCAGCTGACCGTATGATTACATAATATTATAATTAATTAATTTTCGTATTTATGAGGAGAGCCTCTGGTTAGTTCTCTTAGAATATTTAGCAAAAATTAGAGTTTTTTCACATGTCACGTACATAGGATTGTTTAGCAAGGGGGAACTTTTGAGACTTTTTAAGGTAATCCATTTTCTCATTATACAAAGGAAGAAATACGACCTGATGTCCCCATAGCCGCCCAGCTAGATAGTGGTATGGAAGTCAGGCCTTGTATTCCCTTGACCAGCGAGATCTTTCCTTGGGCCATTCTAGTTAATCTCTGGCACAGAGGCAATCAATGTATCCATTCTGCTTCCATAATACCAATAGGGTTGGGGAGCTGTCAAAGCAACTTCCTGGGACATGCTTGGACAAGGACATTACCTAAGTCAACCAAGTGAACAAGTGAATGGTGGGCAAGTGAATGGTGAATCCGCGAGAGGATTAGGTGAGTTTTTCTGATGCTTGATTTACTATCACTTGAGAGGATTAAGTGAGATTAAATTATGAAAAGCTTCATGAAACCCCTTGCTTTATTTTCATAGCATTGACAAATATGTCCTCCTTAATCACTCACGATATCTCTCCTTTTTTACACCTACGCAGGACATGCTTGCCTATGGAATTTTGAAGATTTGTGAAATATGAATTACCCTGCAGCAATGATGGGGAGAATGGTGATACCATGATACTACCTTTAACCATCCTCCCTCTTCTCCTTAAAATTATTCTTCGCAGGGTCAAACACCAAACCCTGGAAAAAAATGTGAAAACAATGGAACTTCATCAAAGGAAGCATACCTTTCTAATTCCCACTATAGGTAAGAGGATGTTGGGAAGAATTTTTCCTATTGCCTCATGATCAGGGAGCTGAGACGAGAGCTGAGGTCAAGAGAGCATTGAGAACTCCACATTTTAAAGACAGGACCCCCCAAATGCTGCAAGACAAGTTCTCTGAGGCTTACAAAGAAGGGAGAAAAACTATCATTAGTTCTAACAGCTATTACCCCAGTCCCTCACCTTACCCTTCCTCTTCCTCAAAAGCTGAGGTGTGAGATGGCAAGATAATTACTGGAGCCTTCAGGGAGAAGGATTGGTGGTAATATCCTACTTTGCTCTTCTTCCAAAAGGGAACTGTGTGTATATATATCGGGGGGGGGGGGCAAGGGGGGGAGAGGTGGCCTCCAAGGAACTCACTCAGAGAGACCAGGAATGCCAGGGAGAAAGAGAAACCAGCATATTATTCCCAGGTGGATCCCTGAGGAAATGCAAAATTTGCAGACTCACCCACAACCTGAGTAACAAATAGCAAAGTTCATGGATGTACCTGACACATATCTATGGAATTGAGGGGGGTGGGGAGGAAGGAGAACCTCTAAGACATATACACACTTGCTTCTCACTTGAAAATTTCTCAAAGGCAGAAAGTGCCAGAGCTGTCTGAGCAGAGCTTGTGTAGAGACCATCCTACTGTGTCTAAGAAGAACCTGGGGGAAGATGCCACCACACTAGGGTCCTACAACTCTTGAAGGGTACCATAAATGACCTCAGAGATTCTGGGAATGCCCCTAGATGTGTACATGAGATAAGATGCCATAAGGCTCCCCAGGTGGTTTTCAGGTGAATCGGGTAAAGAAAAATAAAGTCCTGCTTGGAGAAAGGTGTGAGGTAGGGAGCACTTGGCAGGGCTAAAGCAGTAGAAGGCTGCCTCTCTCTCTGTGAATTCTTGATACCGGAGGGGATCAGATAGAAAGCTGACCCTTTAAGGTCAACAAACACATCCTCTATGCAAAGTCTGCCTCGCCAGCGGAGGACTGCTGCAGAGTTGGAACTGAACCAAACCAAATTATGACTGGTCAAACAGGAGACTGAGAGCAACCTCTGCTGCCGCCCTGGAAATGGCTCTCTTTAGAGAGTAGTAGGCAAATGTGTTTTCCAAACAGGAACAATCCAGAGATAACACATTCTAAAGGGAGACGCTTACACCGGAGGTTAGACACTTCCCCCTGATGCTTATTAAAGTTGTGGACCCCAGGTCTGGTGCTCACCACCCTGTGATCCAACTGACCACCTGCACTCCCTCCCCATACTACACAAGACTGAAGAGCAATCAGTCACCACTGAGGACCCCCCATTAAGTCACAAGTCTTACGGGAAGTACTGTGTTCACTTTGATATGCCATTTCTGCTGCGCTTTGCAGCCAAGAAACTGAGGAGGAGACTCCAAGAGTTACTCATAGAGATTACAGGGACAAGAGGAAGAAGAGACATTCTACTCTTGATTACGTGCTCGGCAATCTAGCCCTTGCTCTACGGGATCACAGAAGACAACTACCGGAAAGAAATGACAGAATGGCGAAGAATTGTCCTATACACATGACTTTTGCTAAAATGGCAAGAATTCATGTGTTTTCTGGAGCTTTAACTAGACTCTATAGAAGGGGGCTCACCTTTCAGCTTCCTGCCAAGACCCCATATGAGACCTGCCCACTTAGCAAGACACCACAAAAGCAAGAGTCTGCAGTGTGGAGCCGAGAGATGAAGGAAGGCGTTGTCCAAAGCTGGATCTCGAAGGTCAAGGACAATGCAATGGTGGCACCCCTGGACCCTCCTTGGGGTTCATGCATACACCCCATGAGAGAGCCAGCACTTGAAAGCCTAACAAGAAGAAAAGCAAACAGAGCAGAGAGCTGCGGCGTCAGCCACCGAGCACAGAGACAACTGTCTCCTTTCTCTCTCTGCTCTTTGCCCTGACCCACAAGAGGGGCTAGGCCTTCAAGAGGCAGGAAGGAAGGTGTCTCCACACAAGATCACCCACCTTCTCTCCCTCACCCTACCTATTCAAGCTCTGCCGGTCCCAGCCTGTGCCTGTTCTAGGGGGAAGACAGAAGAGATCTGTGTACAGTTTCAAGCCGCTCCAGACTTACTGTTCAGTTATGGAATATGACCTTGAGATTGGACAAAGTAGTTGAACACAGCGAATGAAGAAAAGTGCTTCCTATTATCTGATTCACGGGGTTCGCCTCATCAGTATGTCACATTTTTCAAAGATAAACTTTATTTTTTAGGACAATCTGGGATTCATAGCAAAATTGAGTGGAAAGTACAGAGAGTTCCCATACACCCTCCTCTTACCTATGCCCAGCCTCGCCCTATCAGCATCCCACACCAGACTGTACTTGCTAGTCTAAGAACCTGCATTGATGTGCTGTCATCACCCAGAGCTCATAATTTACACTAGGGTTCACTCTTGGTATTGTATGTTGTATGAGACCTCACAAATGTATAATCTAATCACGTGTACGGACCATTAGAGTCTCATAGAGAACAGTTTTCACTGGCCCCTAAAAATACCCTGGGTTCCACCAATGACATCCGTTTTCTATATGGATTTTCTCTGGAGTAGTAATGGGCTCATTCAAGATGTTCATACCCCAACCGCTTCACAATGGTTAACAATAACCCTCTTTAAGAATATTCTCGGATGTTCGGACATCCGTGTGGCTCAGTCGGTTAAGCATCCGACTTCCGCTTAGGTCATGATCTCACAGCTCCTGAGTTCGAGCCCCATATCAGGCTCTGTGCTCACATTTCAGGACGTGGAGCCTGATTCAGATTCTGTGTCTCCCTCTCTCGCTGCCCCTCCCCAGCGTGCACTCTGTCTCTCTCTCAAGAATAAACATTAAAAGAAAAAAAAAAAGAATATTCTTGGGTGTCGCCTAGGTGGCTCAGTCGGTTAGGCATCTGACTGTTGATTTTGGCTCAGGTCATGATCTCACGATTTGCAGGATCAAATCAGAGCCCATGTTGGGCTCTGCACTGATAGCACAGAGCCTGCCTGAGATTCTCTCTCTCCCTTTCTCTCTCTGCCCCTCACCTGTTCATGCACTCTCTCTCAAAATAAATATATATATTTTTAAAGAATATTCTTGGCATTTGGTAGTTGATGAATAAGTGGTGTTTTGTGATTATTTTTATGACTGTTTATTCTATTTTTTTGGTATGATGTTCCTGTTCCTAGAATACTCTAATATACACGAATGGACCCCATCCGTAACCATTAAACCAAAACCAGAAAGCGTTTGCACACCTTTCCACTGAGGCGTTTACTTACAACTCTGATGTGATCTATCCTGGGAAGCGGGTGACATTATCATCATTTTACAAATGAAGCAAAGAGAATTAACATACCCTGAGCGTTAAAGGCTCCGCATTCAGCCAGTGGAAAAACTAAAATTAAGCAAATATGAGAGTCCCACTTAACACAAGTACTTCATTCCTACGAAACAAAGGGACGTTTTCCCTAAAAATGCTGATCAGGAGCCTACTTTCTTTTAATTTAAGTGGAAAAGAAATATAATCCATCATACTTTAATACAAAGCCCTCCAGTGATTTCTTAAAAGGTAACTAAAATACAGCAAATTGCCTCCATACGAAGTAACAAATTACCATGTTAGCTTATAATGCACTTAAAATATTACTTCCTGATTACCAAACAATGACTACTGTTAACCAAGGGTTGTCGGTGCAAGGTCGGCATGCTTTCTAAATGCCCTACACGACACTGTGATGCCCTAATACTCAAATATGGAATGTAATTTGAGACTAGTCTAGCGTATCATTTAGTTCAAAATATTGTGCTAAGTTTTAGATCCATAAATATATACATATTTTTAACAAACAGGGGCTGAAATCTTGTTAAAAAACACATAAGTTCTGTGAAGTTTGGATAAAAACAATAAGGCAGAGTACCAGGCGATATGTCCAGACACATTCTGCAAGGTATGCCTGAATGTTCCTCGAAAGCCAAATCTAAAACAGCTCTGGGAAGGGGAAATCGACTTGGTGAACTACCAGGAAAAGCACTTAGAAAAATAACACCCACATTGGATTTCTAGCTAAATGGCAATTCCAAGGGAACATATCGCTCTGTGTGCACTTAATTTTTAAGAGCACATCTACCAAGTACGGAAAAGTATATTTATTTTGAAGGCCTTTAAGGAAAGTTAAATGATCAGTTTCCCTACTTCCAGGAGACTACTAGCCCTAATTCGGAAAAAGTAGGCAACTAATGTTTAAGAACTGGGGTGAGAAGGAGTCTTGATGACTTCCTTGGGCTTGGTCATGGCCTTGTGGCTCTGCGGGGCAATATCCTTTTGATTAGGAAGTACATGTGTATGTATTTAGAGGTGAACTTTCATGATGTCTGCAATGTACAAACAGTTCAATGATATATATATATATATATATATATATATATATATACATACAGTGTTGCATGTATATGTTGGGTGTAGATACCGTAGAGAAACAGAAAGAGAAAGAAAAGGCAAATGCAGCAAAATAATTGCTAAAGTTATATCGAGAATGACTTGTCAGTCTTTGTTCGAGTTCTCTACAGGGTTTGAATGTTTTCAAGCTACAAAATTGTGAAAAATATTTGTTGATGGCAATGCAGCCGAAAATAATGACAAAGAATATTTTTCGTTGTTAGCATTTCACTATTTTACCACAAATACATGGCATATTTGTCTATGCAATGATGAAATACAAAGAGAATAAATAGCTAGAAAATAATCACTTACCCCAAATATAATTTAATCCAAATAGACTCTTTGCCAGTCTTTTGGTTATAACAGTCCAGATTTTTTAAGTAGGTACATCTAAAGTGAGATTTTACTCTTGGAGTCTTTTGTTTTCCACTACTTAATATATTAGGAAGCTATTCCGTAAAAATAAACACCCATCTACATAATTTTAGTAGCTCTGTAGAAATCCATTATAAGGGTATATTACTATTTGTTTAATCAATACTTGATTTTAGAACATTTGGTCTGTCACCTGTCTTTTACTACTACAAAAAACTTGCAGGGAGCAATACATACAATGATCTATAGCATATTTTTACCATTCATAACACTGTTCTTTTAAAAATACCTCCGGTATTAATTACAATTGACCCTTGAACAATAGAGGTTAGAAGTGCTGACTTCCCTGGAGTTGAAAATCTGAATATGACCTTTGATTCCTCCAAGACTTAACTACTAATAGCCTACTGTTGACCAGCAGCTTTACCAATAACATTTGACTAATGCATATTTCGTCCTATATGTGCTAGATATTGTATTCTTACAATAAAGTAAGCTAGAGGAAACAAAGGCTATTAAGAAAGACATAAGGAAAATATATTTACAATACTCTACTCTCTTTATTGAAAACAATCCACTTGAGCACTTCAAAC
Source organism: Prionailurus viverrinus (assembly GCF_022837055.1). Lineage (NCBI taxonomy): Eukaryota > Metazoa > Chordata > Mammalia > Carnivora > Felidae > Prionailurus > Prionailurus viverrinus. The sequence goes on from NC_062561.1 coordinate 102,780,104, forward strand.
CTGTGCTTTACGAGGGTCAAAAGTCTTAGCAAATTTTGCCATATTGCTTCTCAAAAAATCTGTACTTGGGGCGCCTGGGTGGCGCAGTCGGTTAAGCGTCCGACTTCAGCCAGGTCACGATCTCGCGGTCCGTGAGTTCGAGCCCCGCGTCGGGCTCTGGGCTGATGGCTCAGAGCCTGGAGCCTGTTTACGATTCTGTGTCTCCCTCTCTCTCTGCCCCTCCCCCGTTCATGCTCTGTCTCTCTCTGTCCCCCCCCCCAAAAAAAAAAATTTCTACTTGTACAGTAAAATTACCAACAAGGTATGGGAGGTCATTTTTCCCATTTTTCCCCATCTTTGCCAGCTGCATTTCTTGACTGCAGCAAGGTTGATCATTTTTATCATAAGCCGACTGAATAGCTTCTCTGGAATTTTGTCTTGAAAAATTTTTTTCAGTCCAGTTTTCCTTTAGGGGGTTATCATTTTCTTCATTTGTGGGAACTTGTTATAGATTAAGAATATCAACACTCTCTGGAATATATGTTGCCAATATTCTCCAAATTTCGTTTTAAACTGAACTGATAATTTTGAGTAGTGTTGGATACAAAACTTTTAAATTTATACCTGGTTTATTTGAATGACATTTGCCTTTATGACTTCTGTCCTCGGGACAGCCCTTTCCTGCCAAGATTATATAAATATTCACTGGAATATTTTACAGGTTTTTATAACATATTTTTTTTTCTTTTTATATAGCTAATTGTCAAGTTGGTTTCCATACAGCATCCAGTGCTCATCCCAACAGGTGCCTTCCTCAATGCCCATCACCCACTTTCCCCTCTCCCCCACCCCCCATCAACCCTCAGTTTGTTCTCAGTATTTAAGAGTCTTTTGTGGTTTGCCTCCTTCCCTCTCTGTAACTTTTCTTTTTCCCTTTCCTCTCCCCCATGGTCTTCTGTTAAGTTTCTCAGGATCCACGTATGAGTGAAAACATATGGTATCTGCTTTCTCTGCCTGACTTATTTCACTTAGCATAATACCTTCCAGTTGCATCCACTTTGTTACAAATGGCCAGATTTCATTCTTCTCATTGCATTTTGTATATATAAACCACATCTTCTTTATCCATTCATCCATGGATGGACATTTGGGCTCTTTCTATTATTTGGCTAGGGTTGAAAGTGCTGCTATAAACATGGGGGTACAAGTGCCCCTATGCATCTGCACTCCTGTATCCCTTTGGTAAATTCCTAGAAGTGCTATTGCTGGGTCACAGGGTAGACCTATTTTTAATTTTTTAAGGAACCTCCACACTGTTTTCCAGAGCAGCTGTACCCGTCTGCATTCCCACCAACAGTGCAAGAGGGTTCCCGTTTCTCCACATCCTCTTGAGCATCTATAGTCTCCTGATTTGTTCATTTTAGCCACTCTGACTGGTGTGAGGTGGTATCTGAGTATGGCTGTGATTTGTATTTCCCTGATGAGGAGGGGCGTTGAGCATCTTTTCATATGCCTGTTGGCCATCTGGATGTCTTCTTTAGAGAAGGGTCTATTCATGTCTTCTGCCCATTTCTTCACTGGATTATTTGATTTCTGGGTGTGGAGTTTGGTGAGTTCTTTATAGATTTTGGATACTGGCCCTTTGTCTGATATGTTATTTGCAAATATTTTCTCCCATTTCGTCAGTTGCCTTTTAGTTTTGTTGATTGTTTCCTTTGCAGTGCAGAAGCTTTTTATCTTCATGAGGTCCCAATAGTTCATTTTTGCTTTTAATTCCCTTGCCTTTGGAGATGTGTCAAGTAAGAAATTGCTGCAGCTGAGGTGAGAGAGGTTTTTTCCTACTTTCTCCTCTAGGGTTTTGATGGTTTCCTGTCTCACATTCAGGTCCTTTATCCATTTGTTTGTTTCATTAGGTCTATTTTGGGATTAAAAAAATTTTTTTTAACATTTATTCATTTTTTGAGAGAGAGAGAGACAGAGACAGAGCATGAGTGGGGGAGGGGCAGAGAGAGCAGAAGACACAGAATCAGAAGCAGGCTCCAGGCTCTGAACTGATAGCACAGGGCCCGATCTGGGGCTCGAACCAATGGACTGTGAGATCATGACCTGAGCCAAAGTTGGACACTTAACCAACTGAGCCACCCAGGTGCCCCCTATTTTGGGGGGTTTTAAATTTTGTATCATTGATCTAACTTACTGTTGCCTGCAAAAGTGCCACCCTCTTCTGTAATGACTATGTCCTCACGATTTATTTATGCAGGTTTTCAAATTAGCTGAGGTCACTTTTGGTCATTTATATTTTCTCAGGAAATCATTCACACAATTCAAAGATTTTAAGTTTATTGCCCATTGAAGCGGAATCATGGCATTTCCTTTATGTGTATGATTCTGTGTATCCTAATGTTCCTCACTCCTTTCACCTTATTTCGACCAGCCAACAGTTTGTTTCCAATATTAGGCTTTTCAAGGTTCCTCGATTTGCTTCTTAAATCTATCCTTTTCCTTCTTTCCTAATTAACTATTTTAATCTCTTTCTGTTTTCTGTTTACCAGAAATTTAAGTTCCCACAAATGTCATCTCTGTATTTCTACTTACTGTTCACCATCACTATTTACTCTTTTTCTTACCTTTACTTACGCCTTTCTCTTGTTTTTGGCTTTAATCAGGTGTTGCTGTCTGTCTTATTTCTTGAATCGGTGTCCTGTTGATTTACCTTCATTCTTGTTTAATAACAAAGGCCCTTAATGCTATGAATTTTCTTCTGAATGGAACTGTGGCTCTATCCCAGACTTATTTATGAGCAGTGCTTCAGATGTGTTTATTTATAAATAATCTTCTATTTCAATTATGAGCCACTCTTTCACCTAAAAGTTGCTTAGGAAAGTACTGAATTATAACGAAGGGGGCGGGTTAACCTCTTGCGGATTATAGTAAGAGTTTACTTATGGCCTATCCTGTGGTCAGTCTTTATAACTCCTTCACGAGGGTTGGAAGAAGAAATTATATTCCTGATTTTTTGGATATCCAGTTTTAAAAATTGCTAAAAAAACGAGTTACATTACTTATACCACTTAAAGCTTCAACATCTTTATTCCTTTTTGATGTCTCAAAGACCAAGAGTAATTTATCAAAGATTCCCCATACCATTATTATACTCTTACTGTTACTTCTTCTTAAGAAGAACTTAAGAGATGAAGGTTAAAAACAAGAGCAGAGAAAATTTAAAGTGCTAGAAAATATTACTGGAAAATATTTCTATAATTGTCATCAAGGAAATGTTTCACAATCAAGACACCAAGTTCAAAGACCATTAAGAAGAGATTAACGTAGTTAGATGCAGAATTTTAACAACTTTTGGGTAAGGGACACCATCGCCAACATTTTTAAAGATCGCAAACATTTGCAACAAATAAGGCAACATTCCCAAGTTGTTGTTCTCTCTCATCGTCTTTTGAAAATTCAGAAGGGATAACATATAAAGAACCTAAAATGTTTCTAGAAATAAATATCAGCACCCTAAACTTCATTCTTCATCTCTTTTACCCATGTTTATAAGTAGGCAGTCTGTAGAGCACTGAGACGGTCATGTCCTGAAGCCACTTCTGGGCTGAGTGATGAAAGGCTATTTCTTTCCATCGGCTTCCATTCCTTGTCTACTATCTCCTGCAATTCCCTCCACAACTCAGTGTAATAACAATCAATGTCTAATGCAAAAAGACCCCACAAAAAAAACAGCAAGAGTAGGCCAGTGAAGTAGTTTCACGTGAGAACTTTTCCCAGTAGATACTTCCTACACCCATTAGTGACTACTCGATCTGACTAGCCAACCCAATTCCCCTCTCTTAGGGGGTTAAAACTCAGATGTGAGAGACAGGCAATCAACATTAGAGAAAAGCAAAAGACAAGAGCCACATGCAGAGAAGTCAGCCAGTAGAAACCAGTCGGTTGGAGAGGCCATAGATCAAAAGAAACCAGGAAGTGAGGAGGTGAGTAAAAAGAGACAGAAATGATAGGAGGAAGAAAAATGTAATACTGTTGCGGTAGAAGAGAGGGAGAGAGAACTCAGTAATGAGTACAGCAGAATAGATAAAGTAGGACACAGATGTCCTCTGAGATGACAAGAGCTCTTCTTTCCCCTGGACGGGACAAGTGAGGTTATACTTCTCAGGGGTCTGACTTTTCATCTGGAGAACAGGATCTCACGTTCCCTGTGTGTCAGGTGTCATTTGGACTGCATCAGTGGTATTGAGATAGCCTAAGCCATTTCTCCATCCTTGTAAGATCCTAACTAAAACAATTTCTCAGTATCCTTGCAGTTGGTGCCGTCCCCACCTCTTAGTACATTTCTCACGAATTATCTGAGCTTGTCGAGCATCTCTTCTCCGCAGGCTTACTCACCCTGCCACTGAATGTGCCAAATAATTGATGACTTCTTTATTCCAGAACTGTTAGCATTCTCTGCAATCTCAGTATAAATACTTTATTAATAATTTGTATTTATAGAACATCTGCCTCCCAAAGAGCTCAGAGCTGTTGACAAACATCATCTCATTAATCCTGATAGCAGCCCCTTTATTTTTCATAAGGTAGAAATGTGTAACAGCTAATGGGTACTGTCACCTCCATTTGACTCAAAGGAAAACTGAAATCCAGACAAGACTTACCTTTCCAAGTTCAACCAGAAATCAGAGAAATAGCCCAGCAATATAATCCAGAACTTCTGCCTTCTTATGCTCTATGTTCTCTCCTTAACACCTCTCACTTCAGGTCACGCACATATTCGTTAGAATGTACTAGTATAAATTTTTAAAGACAGCTTCTTCCATGAAGCGTAAAAAAACAAACAAACCCATAAACTCAAGATGAAAACTTAGTGGACTTTGACTTGACTTTTCAAGAGGTTATCACTACAGCCAGACTCATGAAGAATGATTAAGTTCTAGAACTTAGCATTTTTACCGGCATTTTTAAGCTACCAAAATGGCTTCCGGATGTGATTTTCCCTCATCCTGGGAACAGGAGAAACAACTTCAGGATAACTAAAGTGAAAGTAATAAGGCTTTTTGAGAAGGACACAAGCAATGGCACCTCAAAAAAACATTATAGGGGCGCCTGGGTGGCGCAGTCGGTTAAGCGTCCGACTTCAGCCAGGTCACGATCTCGCGGTCCGCGAGTTCGAGCCCCGCGTCGGGCTCTGGGCTGATGGCTCAGAGCCTGGAGCCTATTTCCGATTCTGTGTCTCCCTCTCTCTCTGCCCCTCCCCCGTTCATGCTCTGTCTCTCTCTGTCCCAAAAATAAATAAATGTTGAAAAAAAATTAAAAAAACAAAAAAAAACAAAAAAAACCATTATATATCGAATAAGGGCAGCATGCTAGATATACCCATGCCCTATGTCATTGCAACCCTGTGAAACTGACATCGTTATCTTTATTTTATCGGTGAGGAAACTGAGGATCAATGCAGTAAAATAAGCTGAGCTTTAACCCCCTTGACTCTGCTTCTCTTAGAAGCAGAAAGACTCTGTGCTTTCAGCAAACACCACCCAACTACTACAAATAATGGTAATCGCTGTTGCTGCTACTTTTGTTGTTTTGAATAACAGAATCCTGGAATCAGAGAGCCAGCCGACTATAGCGTGGTACAGCCACCACAGTTGATGCTTTATGTCAGTTATAGAAAAAAAAAAATCTAAGGAAAGTAATTAAACAATACTTTTTGATGCTGGAAATCCTTCAACACGATTTGCAAGCGAGACCCTGAAATAAAACGTAGCCGCGTAAAAAAGCCCACCTCAAGACAACTCTGCACAAAGATGGGATGGTAGTAAAATCAGGACAAATTGGAAACTTTTTCATACTGATTCCTAATGGAGTACAATTGGGCCCAACGTTTCCCGTGAGCACACAGATCCAGAAGAAAATTCCACTAGACACCTAGGGCATATTAACAGGCTGCATTTGTACAGACCTCTACAAAATTTTCCAACGGAGCAAGCTACCCACAGCTCAGACAGAGGAAGCAAATTAGCTCTGCCTCCACTTTTTCCTTCTCTTCAGCCTTCCTCACATAGGGCGATGCCCACCCACATTGCTGACGGCCATCTTTGCTAAGTCTACCAAGTCAAGTGCTCATCTCTTTTGGAAACACCCTCACAAATACACCGCTAAATAATATTTTGCCATCTCTCTGGGCTCGCCTTAGCTCAGTGAGGTTGACACATCAAATTAACCACCACATTTAATTTTTTGAAGCACCACCAAACTTGGTTTTCCCAGCAGCTGTACCGCTGCACGTTACTGCCAACAACACACAAGGGTTTCGTGTTCTCCGCATCTTCGCCAATGTTTCCGGTTTGGGTTTTTTATACCAACCCAGTTCGATCTGATTCATTCATTTTACCTACTGTACACCATTTCCTTCTACGAATACACCATAACTCATTATCCGTCCCCTAAGGGAAGCCTTTAGGTTGTTTCTGATTCGGTTGCTATTATAATCACCCTCAGCTTGAGCATTTCTAGGTATCTCTCTGCTTGCAGAGGTGAGAGTTTCTCTGGGCTACATACGTGGAGTGGAATTTCTGTATCACGGGCAGATATAATTCAAACCTTAATATAATATTGCCAAGATTCTCTTCAAAGAGGTATTTTCCCTATATTTACACTCCCCCCAGCTCAATGTGAGGGTGCCTGTTACTCCATACCCTGGAAAATAATTGCTATTCTCATAATGGACACAGCATCTCCCAGAAGTTAGGACAAGAAGGATTTCCGTGTCTGCTCTGTCCACAAAGGTACGGATGTTCTGTTAGTGCTTTGTCGTCCTCATTTTCTCTCTTCCCTGCCCCACCTACACCCTATACCTGGAGATTCCCCTTTTCCCCTTCTAATGCCAACTTTATTATGACACTGATCTTAGATCTTTTCCCCCACTTGTGAATCTGTCAGAAGCCCAGCCAATCATCTCCCTCTTTATCAGGACTATGAAGTGAAATGCTTTACAGACCTCGTGGAATTTTCCAGGGAGTGAACTAACACCCACATGTTTCCCAACCATCAGAATCAGCCTCTAAGCCATTCTTTGGTTAAATTCTGGGGGCATAACCCCACGGGTTGTGGGAGCAGAAAAAGAGTGCCCAGGTATGACTGGAAAAACCTTGCCCACACATTCAGAACTGGGACCAGGGTAAGGCATGTGAGGCACTCAGGCACAAAACTCAAGGGACACAAAAAACTCAATGATCAAGAAAAATGATACATTAATTCAATAGTTTTAAAAGGGAAATTAAGGGGGGGGGCACCTGGCTGTCTCAGTTGGTTAAGTATTTGACTCTTGATTTCAGCTCAGGTTGTGATCTCACTGTTGTATGATAAAGGCCCACGGGGGGGGGGAGGGGGGGTCCCTGTTGGGCAGGGAGCCTGCTTGGAATTCTCTCTCTCCCTCTCTCTCTCTGCCCTTCCCTCACTCATGCTCTTTCTCTCTGTCTCTCTCTATCTTCACAAAAAAAGGGGGGGGGGGTGGTAGAAGGAAAATTGATGCAAAACTTCCATGATGAACAAAATGTCAAAATTCTATACACAGGATGAGTATTATTATCGCATCTCTATTGACTATAGCCTTTTCAGTCTAATCTAATAGATCCCATCTTTGTATTAAGAGTGCTTTCGACACTTAATACAAGTGTATGACCAGTTATTAACAAGAATCAATTAAGGAAAAATAAAAGTCACTCATATGCCTCATTTAGAAAATTCAAAATGAAACAGCTTGATAAATTCTCTTGAATACAGGACTGTCAAGGAGAAAATTAGTTCAGATCTTTAGCTTAAACGATAGAAAAGTGTATTTTCGCACAGTTCAAAAGGCTAGAAGTACAAGAGCAAAGTGCCAGCCGAGTTGACTTCCTCTGAGACCCCTCTCTTGGGCTTGAACACGGCCATCCTCTTGCTGACCCTTTACATGGTCTTTCCACTGTGTGGGCACATCTTTCGTGTCTCTGTCCTTATAAGGACACCAGTCATACTGGATTAGTCTTACAAGGACACCCTAATAGCCTCATTTTAATGGAATCACCTCTTTAAAGTCTCTGTCTCCAAATATGGTCACATTGTGAGTTCCGGGGTGGGGTTAAGACTTCAATATGTGAACGGCGGGAGAGAGCACAATTTAGCCAAAACAGAGAAAATAAGACACTCGCCATTCATCTAAAATGGAAATCTCATTTCTTCAAGCTATCCGGACGGCCTCACATAGCAGCACACTCTGGTTCAAAATGAGCAGACTGAAGCCAGGAGAACTTCAAAGACCTTTGGAGCTACCCACCGTGACCTTCTCCAGTTCCTCAGGTAACCCATGAACCCTACCAAATAGCATTAAGGAGTAGGATACGATCACCGAGGGCAAATTCATACACATCCAGGCAGTCTACCAAACAGTACAGTGTTACCTAACATCACAACTCCGTTGCAAGTGAGAGGTTCAGCAGGGCATCCTATAGCTGGAGTGAAATAATCCAGGCAAACATGGAACCAAGGCCTGGAGTAACGCAGCCCGTTTGTAAATAGCCAGGGAAATCCAATACGTAACCGGAGAGTTTGGCTTTCTACACGAAAATTCTCCTTTTGAGTACAAGTGGCATGCTTGTGGTGAATCTAAGAGGTAGCATCGGAAATACCGGGGGACCTTTCATCTAGCCAACTGATTTAGGACCCAAAAGAGGGTGTATATCTTATTTAAACAGCATTGCCTGAAGGAAACAAAACAAAACAATACTGCAATTGCTTCCCAAACTCCCCACATGTAACAGAACAAGTAGTTGTTTGAGGGTTCCTTATTCCTGGGCTCTTCTCGAAGAAGCCATATAATCTTTATATTCTTGAGCCACCACACTTAAGTAAATAAGGAGTCAGACATCAGGGATAATGATGAAATGTGTGGGTGGACTGCTCTTTTGGAAACTTCTTAGATGCCTCAGAAGAAAAGGATTCTGTAAATCTCAAGTTATAGTTGTAACAGTTCCCTTTAAATGGTGATATGTCTTAGAAAGGCAATTGCAGAAGGTTCCTGTTAACAAAAGCCACCGTCCATTGTTATGTCGGAATCCTGAAGTCCAAGTTTATGGGGCTTGAATGTAGTCTTTGGGGGAGGAGGATGTTGACTGATTGTTGTTCCTAAAATAATAATATTTCTCTTTTACGTAGCGGCTGGCATCTTAATAAATGTGAACATGGTTTAATCAGGCTGCAAATCCCTTCTAATGTCAGCATCTGGGGGATCAAAGTTACAGAAAACTGCTTTTCTTATGACCATTCCTGCTTAATGCTTGGGAAAAACAAAAAGACAAAACAAAACAAAATCCCAAACCTGGAATAATACTCCCTACTCATCTCACCTACTTGTTAATCTGGAGTCAGTTAAAGGAAGCATATTGTGGAAAGCATATTGTAATGGGTGAATAGCTGTTTTAAAAAAAGAAAAAAAAAAAAAGAATCGGGGAAGAAAAGGCATGACATTAAACAGTGTACAAATGATCCAGGCTTTTGCTCTACCAAACCTCGGGGCAATGTCTTTTCAATGTCATTCTTTAGCAAACGTCTTTGAGACCATGCGTGTCTTTTTAAACAAGGCAGGCCAGGGGAAAAAAAGAAGAAGAAAAGAAAGAAAGAAAAAAAAAAAGGTAAGGAAAGAAAAAAAAAATAGGGTAAAAAAAAAAAAGCTTTTATTTTAAAAGCAAACAGCTAAGTGATTTGCTGCACACTTGCCATGAATAATAACGAGATTTGTAGCGTGTTCCTCTTTTTAATTAGCACGTTGCCTTCTGCACAGCACCCTGTCTTATTACAGAGCTCCTGGAGAGCCCCACTTGAAGTCTTGCACAAAACAAGATGGCCAGAGAGGCCCCAGTGAGCGGCCTTGGAGTAGATCTAGAAAACTTCCATTTTTTTTTTTTTTTTTCCCTCCCGGCCTCCGCAGCTTGGTGTCCTTTTTGTTGGTGGTGATGGTTTGTTTTGTTGTTTTTTGTGTTGTTTTGTTTTTTCTGTTGAGAGGAAGTACTCACCAGCGTCTAACAGAGTCCCGGCTAGATTCTTCATTTTGTTCTGCGTAGAAAACACCGCAGAAATGCACGACGCTTTCCTCCTTGGCTGATCTCTGAATTATGTCTTTGCCATTCAAAGCATAGAACTAAACCAGTTGTAATGGGGGCACGATCAGAGATGGGCGTCAGGCTACCAAGATCACAGGTGGGGCAGAGCCAGCCACACCATCTTCACTCAATAAAACAGTGTTCAGATGTTAACACAGGCACTTGGGCACCCAAACAACCGAGCTTATAAAGGCCTGTATACTGCACATCTATCTGGAAAAGATCCAGTGGTCTAAATCAGGCATCCAGGTACCAGTGGCAAGAAAGTAATTTGGCTACTTTGGACAACTTTATTTTTTAAAAAAAGACTTTTTTAAAATATTTATTTTTTCAGAGATAGAGAGAGAGAGAGACAGAGCATGAATGGGGGAGGGGCAGAGAGAGAGGGAGTCACGGAATCCCAAGCAGGCTCCAAGCTCTGAGCTGTCGGCACAGAGTCCAAGGCTGGGTCCAAACACAGGAACTGTGAGATCATGACCTGAACCAAAGTCAGACCCTTAACCGACTGAGCCACCTACTTTGTGCCCCTACTTTGGACAACTATTTTATAACCTCTTACAAGGGGAAGTTCAAAGGCAATGTGTCGGGGCACAAAAAAGCACTCGGGAAAAGGCAAACCAATCTTACAGATCATACTTGTGTCCGTAATTAAAAAGCATTTAGCAACATCCCTGTCGGCAAGCCCTAAAACGCAAGTAAAAATACCAACCGGCGCAGGCGCAGCTGTAGGGTTCCGCGTGCACCCACACCTATCCGGTGCAGAATGTTAATTTGTTTTCCATCACCGGGAATGTTGAGCATGCTGACACAGCTAGGTGAGGCAATCTAAAATTGTTCCAGGATTTGATTTTCATGTGAATGCAGCCTACAGCTGCATTTGATAGTGCACCACATTGATATGACACCTTTTCTACAAGGTCTTTGGTGGAATACATCTGCTGAACAGAACTGAAACAAAATATGTGCCTTGACTCAAACTTGTGGCGGAGAGCTATCAAAGTGGAAACTTGCTCAAACCTATTTGCATAATATGCAGATGCAAATCTAATGAGAAAGGTATATTGACAGCCCTTGCCTTGTTATCTGGCAATGCTGTGCATAACAGTATGTGGTACCCAGACATAATCTCCTGTAATGTTATTTTGCAATTTAAATGTTTTCTTTTTTTTTTTTTCCCCTCCTGCAAAAGAAGACACGCGTCAATAAGTGTCAGGCATCAATAACCGACATTTGAGATCGAATAAACGGCACCGGCCCATTCAGATGGAACCTGCCCTGTTTATTTTGGGACACAGGTCTTCACGCCGTGAGCTCGTTATTGGTGGAAGAACAGGGAAGAGGCGATAGTCCCAAACGAACACTGATGCCTCATTTTCACTTCTGTTCCAATGGCTGCTCTTTCAGCCCTGGTGCCAGTTCTGAGTATATTTCAAGGAACATTACTGAGAACAAAATCGAAGGCCATCAATATTAATGATCTGAACCAGGAAGATAGCTTTTAGTGTGCAAATTAATTACCCTAATCACAGGGTTTTTTGTATCCATTTTAATGAAATAACTATTTATTTCATTGAATCCTGGGCTTTTCTTTTGCAAATAAGGCACATTTACATGATAAATACATGAAATTTAAAAGGATGACTAAATTAAATTGGGAAAAAAAAGACCTTTTGAAATACAATTTTCTTAGGAAAAACAGCTAGATTAATGGGTTGGTTAGCTGACTGGCATCTGTGATTAAATCTTTTTTAATGTACGTCAAATAGAATTTAATGGACCTTGAGAAATGTCTACACAGTCAGTAATATTCAGGGACTGGGGGAGATTCCAGTTGTCTCCTGTCATTTGTTGGTGAGCTCCTGAAGCCTTGGCCTTGGGATTCTGCTTGACACATGGAATTCGCACTGTGAGTCCCTGCTTTATCCCGGGGTTTTCCTCTTTGCTTGAGCGTATCCTCCTCTTTAGAGGAGGGGGGTCTTGAACAAGGCAACCAACACATTCGCTTAACAACAGTGTGCGCCCCAAATCACCATGCTATCAATGAAAGCATGAAAGGAGTTGAACTGGGTCTCATATGTAATCATCTAATTCACATTTGTTGCAAACTGAGCTGGCCTGGGTAACGGGAGAGGGAGAGCGATGGGGGCGGGGGAGGGGTATGGGGAGAAAGGAAAGAGAGAGGCTGCTTAATTCAGAGGAATTTTCAATGAATCTTTCAGAGTCTATGGGTTTTGAAAACTTTATTTATTGTGGGTAAGCTTTGAAGCACATTCAACAGAAGAGAGATTTGAAACACGCTCCGGCTCGTTTTTTTTTTTTTTTTTTTTTTTTTGATAACAGACCCAAAGAACAGAGCATCTTTCTCTGCTAGCTTCCCCCACCCCCCTTGGTGGAGCCACCAGAGATGTCTCCCTCTGCCTTTGATTTGGAATGATCAATTACAGCTGTGGCAGCCGGGCAGGTGGCCCCAGGCATCCGGGACAGGAGCCCTCTCCCCGCACATTAGGATTTACATTTCAATGGCTGCCACCATTTTAAAGATAATTATAACCTTTTCCGATTAATAATTTTCGGTGGCTTCTCTAATATTGTAACAACGTAAATATTAATTTAGCCGGTTTAAAGGAAATCTCCCTCGCGCTCCCCTGGCTCCCCCCACCCACCCACCCCCTTCACTACCTCAGAAAATGTAGAACAAAGGGCTTCAACCCCCATCTGTCCGGGGCAGAGTGGAGTTGGGGAGGTAGGATGCTGAATCAACACACAGAGATTAAATACCCAGATCCTAACCTGCCCACCACCACCCCCCCACCCCCCCACACACACACACCCCGATCTTAGCGTTTTGCAGCAACGCAAACACAGCAGGCAGACGGCAGGAGCAAGAGACAATGAAGCGACTTTCTGCCTGGGTAATATTTCTAAAGCCATGATTTGTAAGAAGTAAATTGTTTGTGGTTTTCGCCAACGCAGAAAGTCGACCCGCAAAAGCTGGCAGATGGGATTCACGTTCCTTCAGTCGTATTCCAAGCGTGGCGGGAGATCTCACAAGGATGAAACTGTCTCGATGAACTCAATATTCTTGAAGAGAACAAGGGAAATTGCCCACAAAAGATATTGAGACTATAAAGGGGCTTATATTTCACTGTTACGGCAAACTTCTTTTCTGCTTATTATCATTCCAACACTTTATGTCCCATCAGCTGATGCAGCTGGGAAAAACATCACATTGCACAAACAGATGTAAGACTCACTCAGATTGCCTGACCATGCTCCGCGGACCGTGATCTATTTTTTGCCGCCCCACAAGTATTTGAGCGTGTTAGAGGCACGAGGACAGGAATTTTTTTTTTTTTTTTCTTTTTACCTTCATTAGGTTGCTACAAGTATCCTGTTTAGGGCCGGGTGCCTCACATCACTCAGAAACATCCCAATAATTTAAATCAGGCAAATAAACCCAAGCAACATGTCTCCCACCTCCAGAGATAAAGAAGAGGAACCCAGGGGGGTGGGAGGGAGGGGAGGGTGGGCGATGGGCATCGAGGAGGGCACCTGTGGGGATGAGCACTGGGTGTTGTATGGAAACCAACTGGACAATAAATTTCATCTTAAAAAAAAAAAAAGAGGAACCGCGTATATGAAGAAAATTGGTAATGGTGCTGGTCAGGTGTTGCGGGCACCGCATTCAGCTGCTCCCCTTGATAAAGTGCAGAGCCACAATAATTGCTCTGAGATCTCTTTACGGACAAGACCTTTATTTCCTAGGCACCAAAGCCACGGGATTGAGCATTGCTTGAAAGTGACTTGGGGAATAAAAGTGCTCATGAAATATGCATGACTAACACATAGGCCTGCCAGGGGAACTTAGTGTATTATGTATGACCCTTCTGTAATTGTAAGGAAATGATATTCATTTAAGTGGATGTTTATCACAGTTAAAGGTGCACCTAATGAAACAAAGGTCGTAAGCCTAAAAACATAAGGTTATAACCCCTTTATTGTACCGTTTCTCTCTCTCTGTTTGAAAAGAGCTGGCCTTTATGAACAGCCGTTTTTTTTCCTAACACCTGTGTGCTCTGTTTATGCAGCCTTAAAGAGTTCCTGTCACCCATATTTAAATGCCAAAAGGACTATTACATTAAATGTTCTTCTAATATTATATCCACACATCTGGGACATATCAGACAGCAGGCTGCAATATATATCAATTCAGGCTAGAGTTTTTAGCTACTGACATTTGCTTGGCTGAGAGCATTTCTCCCCCCACCGTTTCTCTCTATGGGAAATGGCTACCAGTACGCTCAGGCAAGAACTGGGCTGTTATTCCGAGATCAGCACTGAGGCCAACCTCCTGGACTAGCCCTGGGTCTGATGCCAAGCTACAAAAGGCCACAGTTCAGAGCAGACAGATGGCAGGACTCTCAGGAGTAAAAGTCCCCAGACTGGAATGCAGCTCCGGTCCCCACGAGTCCTGTGACCTTGGGCAAGTGACTTCACTGCTCTGTGCTTCTGAACAAATTGTCGTCTATAAAATGAGACCCATAGCCCGGTGTGACCTCGCAGGATAAATGAGTTAATATTTCAAAAGCACTTAGAATAGTTGCTGGCGTGTAGTTAAGTCCTACGTGTTTGTTAAGTGAATAAGAGGGACGGTTGACAAAGTCTGTTTGTTCTGCTGTTTCCTCCCCCCAAACTGGCATTTTCTTTTGCACCTAATTCACTTCCTCAAGCCCATGTTCACCTTTAGGTTTTGGATGGCCGTACCACACCTCAGCCGTCGAAGCTTCTAGCCGAGGCCAACTGTGTGCAATGACAGGCCTTAGTGAGTGTGGCAATGAGCCATTTGGTTGAGGTTCACCAGCTTATAAACCATAAGCACCTTTGGACTTTACCAGTCTCACGGACATTTAGCGGGGAAGTGCAGAGAGCACTGGAGAGCAGGTGAAAAAAAAAATCACTCTAGAAAAACATGCAGTGGAGAAAACCCCAAGAGTCTTCATGAGCCAGATCCAAATTAATAATGACTCTCCAAATTACCTTAATGTCATCTTGTTTTGCTTCAGGTTGTGAGGCACAAAAAGAAGAAAAAACAGAGATGCCACCTTATGTGAGGAAGCATGCATTAAGTCAAAAGACTTTTATGGGTTTCGTGAGGCTTTCGTTATTTCCTTCTGATCTCAAAGTGGCCATTTGTGATGGACAGGGCGGTGCTCACCACGCCTGCAAGGTTTCCGCTAGTTTGCAATCCCCTGACTTCCCCTTCCAAGATGTAACTTCTTACGATGACCAAAGTGGTCTGACCTAAGATTATATAGAAATCATCAAGTCCGTGAAGAGTATAGGATTTTTACATGGGCCAATAGAAGATAGCTGTAAAATAATAATAATAATAATAATAATAATAATAATAATCTGAAAAATAAAATAATAAAAATGGTTTTCTGAGATTTTAGAGAAAAATCGCTGTCATCCGATCGCAAATAGCAAAAGGGTTCTGGAACTGGGCTATGTTTGAACCCCGGTGCTAGGCCTTACTGTGTGACCTAGGGGAAGTTATTCAACCTCTCTGTAAGTGGGCTAAGCAGGCCTCAGTTTCATCTCCTAAACAGGGATAATAGTAAAACCAGGCTGTCGGGGTGGTGTGCCTTATACACAGGAGAATGTCTATGAGGATCTGGAGTATAAGAACTCTGGTATTGTAAGTTACTGTATAGTATTATTTTTAGAATGAAACCAATGTTTTACGAAGTTTTTGGCATCATCATACCATTGCCAGTGTTTTACGCACAGAGGGATTTGTTCACGACACCAGACGTAGTATCTAAATATGCCCACAAACTCTGTGACATTCCTCCTTTAAACAGGAAAACGTCTCTCTCCTCCCCGTGACTGCACCAGTGACTCACTTCTAATGGTTGGAACGTAATTGAATTGATGGCAGGTGAATTCCAAAGCCAGCTCATAAAAGCCACTTCCATTCCTGCCATGTTCGCCCTCGGATTACTAGCTCTGGGAGGAGGTGCAGTGAGGATATTCAACCCCATGGAGAGCAGTGTAATGGGGAGCCCATGAGACTGAGCCATCTTGGAGGAAGGACGCCCTTCAGCTCTTAGGTGGTTTCAAACCTCAAGACTTGGAGTCTTCCAGATGAGGCCCGAGCCTGTGGAGCAGACAGAAGCCATCCCTACCATGCCTTGTCTGAATTCCCAACCCAATGGAAACCAGAAGAAATGATTATTGTGGTTTGGGGGTCATCTGTTACGCAGTGATAGAGAACTAACACAGCATGCTTCAATATAACGAGGGAAGTTTCACTTGTTAGGCTGAGGAAGTGTTTATAGAGATGGGGAGCAGAGCAGTGTGGTAAATGAGGTCAGGCAGAGCCTACAAGGTACATTAGCCAACTGGTTTTTATATCTCAGAATATATTACTTTGCTTTTACGTACCTCTAACACGGGAATCTTTTGTTCAGAGGTAAATAATCCTATCCAATGTGTAGTTCTTATTTCTATGATAGCCAACCCCTCCCCCCCCCAAAAAAAACCCCAAAGGCCAGTCGGTCTGGGACTCTTTTTGCAATAAAATTCCCATGTCCCAAGAAATCTCTCAGTTCTGGGTCAACCAAGGTCACTGGCCCCTACTTGTATCTTAGATTGAATGATTACCAATATCTCACCTGAGCTAGTCATAGGCATATAAGGGGTTCCCCATAGAAATTTTTGTGTTTTTAGAGTAAAGGAGATGCATCCCCAACAGCCCCCATCTTGCTATATTCCTCCATATTTCTCCGTATTTCCAAACAATCTCTGAGTCCTTCTGTTGGGGAAGAATAGGTGGGAAAGGAAGATATCACTGGTCTCAGCTCACAACCCCTGAATGTGTCACGGGCTCTAGAGATGCAGGGTAGGCAGTGTTGGTGGTTGTTGGCAGATGAGAAGGAGCCACAGGAGCTAAAGCGGGGTTCTAGAAGAGTTCTGCGGCACTTAGCTCAAACTCTATTAACAGAACACGGAAGAAAATGCTCAGAATCAATTTCCTTCCCCTCTGCCCTTCAGTTACTGTCTGCTTTGTTTTGCGATAAGGGATGTTATTTTTTTTTTATTTAATCAGAACTTTAAATCTGGAAAAGATGAAAAAATGTATTACTTAAAAGTAGACCCCAGAACCAAAGACTGAGCTGCAGCCCTACCCTTTTCCCTGCCTTGTCAATAACCAAAAATAGCACAGAAGCACAGATACTTCTTGCAAAAGTGTCATGTAAGCAGAGGAGAACCAGACAGAGTGCTTATTGTTCAGAGTCTATGATGCAGAGACTAGCCACACCCAGATTAACAAATTTCATCTACTTAATTCCATGGTGGACACAGAAGAACAGCTTTACTCTAAAATATTTGTTCAAACGGAAATTCACCTGGGTTATGACCATGGAAATTGACAGGCAAATTAAGTGTCAGTAAAGGAAATGTTAGCTTCCATAAATGAATGACATTTCCACCAAGCTATACGTGCATCAATCACCAATTGTTCTTATCCATTTGTTAATGCATTCTTTTCTCTGTGTCAGAAAGTCTATTCTCTAGCTTTAGAAGTAACAAGAAGTAACAATAATACTCATATGTAACAGTTAGTGAGCAGTTATTGCCTGACAAGTAAGCAAGAGCTAAACACCCACTCACTGGATTTGTGCAACAAGCTTAATGAGGCAGAGGCTACCAGGTGCCTATTTTACAGATAAGGAAACTGAGGCACAGCGTGGCAGAATACCATCTCCAAAGTCACATCGCAAGTAGGTTCATAGTCCACACACGGGCTCTTTCTTTCTTTGATTAAATCAGTCTCTCAGTTTTATTCTCGCAAATCTGCCCCTCCTCCCTCAAGGAGAGTTAATTAACAAGTTAAAGTGCCTTGAACTCTCTCTGGGAACAGGGAGCCTGGACTAAGAAGCAAGGATGAAGGGAGGGTGAGAAGCTGAAGAAATCCAAGGCAAACGCTGAAAGCAGGAAGGTGAACCTTAAAGAGACAGGACAGAGTAATGGAGCCTTAAAGAGACAGGACAGAGTAATGGAGAAAGACAAGGGGAAGAGGGAAGAGAGAAGGAGAACGGAGGAAAGGAGGGCTGGCAGGGTCCAAGTGGAGAAAACGTATACACAAGCAAGCGTTCCCAGAGCAGATGTCCCCACTATTCCATACCTAGTAACTGATTCAAGTCTCAAATAAGGTCATGATTAAAGACTTTATAGTAAGATTTTTTTCCTTTAAAAAATTCATTGAAGGTGGCGGGGGGGGGGGGGGTGTTCCTGGGTGACTCAGTCAGCTGAGCAACCCAGTTCTCATTTCGGCTCAGGTCATGATCCCAGAGTTGTGGGATCAAGCCCTGGATTGGGCTCTGGGCTGAGCACAAGCCTGCTTGGGATTCTCTCTCCCTCTCTCCCTCTGCTCTACTCACTCATGTATGCTCTCTCTCTCTCTCTCTCTCAAAAAAAAAAAAAAGTCATTAAAGGTAAAAGGGGAGGGTGCATAATTTGCACCAGAAGAAAAAAATTTTCCTCTTCCACGATTTTGTCTGAGGCAGGTCAAGCTTCTCCCAGCAGAAGGCAAGCCACAGGAAACAAGGAACGTCTACAAAGCACACAGCAACGCGGGGAGAGGCAGAAGGTATATTCCTGAGGGGATTCTACCAAAGTCATGGCTTTCCAAATAAATTTCAAGGAAATGTATTGGCATTACAGTTGTTAAGATAACGATGAAAATAAACACCATGGTTTTCAACTCTGGTGATATCTTAGAATCTCTCTGGGGAGCCTACCCCTCATCCCCCCACCGCCAGTCTAATTATGGCAGAATTCTTAAAGTGGGGGGCCGAGTGTGGGGGAGGAGGGAGAGCTGGTTGGACATTAGAATTTATCAACAATTCTCTAAGATAAGCCACTCCAAGAAATTCCAGGTTAAAGAAAGAGCAGCAAGTTATTTGTGGATATCAACAAACTGATCTAAAGTTTATAAGGAAAGGCAAACACCCAGAATAGGCAATAAAATAGTGAAGGAAAAGATCAAAGTTGGAGGAATGACATTACCTGATTTTAAGACTTACTGTAAAGTTACAATAATCAAGATAGTTCCCTGGGAAAACCCAGAGAACCTGCAGGGAGACCCCTGTGAATACAGTTAACTGATCTTAGATAAAAGGGCAAAGGCAATATAATGGAGGAAAGATAATCGTTTCAACAAATGATGATGGGACAACTGGACATCCACATGTCAAAAAAAAAAATGGCTCTAGACACAAACCTTACACTCATCACAAAATTTAACTCAAAATGGATCACAGACCAAAAGGTCAAACACAAAATCTTAAAATTCCTGGAACATAACATAGGAGAAAGCCAAGATGGTGTTGGGTGTAGAGAGTACTTTTTAGATAGGACACCAAAGACAATAATCGCTTAGCTGAATTTGATTCGAATTAAAAATTCCTGCTGTGAGCAAGGCATTGTCAAGAGAATAAGAACATCATCCACACAGTGGGAGAAAATACTGCAAAAAAAAGTAGCAGGGGGGTGCCTGGGTCACTCGGTTGTTTGAGTGTCCAGCTTCGGCTCAGGTCATGATCTCTCAGTCTGTGAGTTCGAGCCCCACGTCGGGCTCTGTGCTGACAGCTCAAAGCCTGGAGCCTGCCTTGGATTCTCTCTCTCTCTCTCTCTCTCTCTCTCTCTCAATCTCTCTCTCTGCCCCTCCCCACTTGTACCTCTGTCTCTCTCTCTCTCTCTCTCTCAAACATAAATAACCATTAAAAAACATTTTTTTTTAAGTAGCAGGAATGAAAGAAGGATGGGAGCATTTTGCAGTGAATTTCATTACAAATAAAATGCACTCCACTCCTAAGGTTATCTACATGGTGGTGGAATCTGGACAGGAAGGTGTGGAGATGGGGATGGATGGGGGCAGGGGGTCTTCTGTTGTTTGGAGATGGCAATATTTTTTTTAAGCTTTATTTACTTTTGAGAGAGAGAGTGAGACAGAGAGAACACGAGTGGGGGAGGGGCAGAGAGAGAGAGGGAGACACAGAATCTGAAGCAGGCTCCAGGCTCTGAGCTGTGAGCACAGAGCTCGACCTGACCCGACCCGGGGCTTGAACTCACGAGCCGCGAGATCATGACCTGAGCCAAAGTCGGATGCTTAACCAACTGAGCCACCCAGGGGCCCCAAGGGGATGGCGACATTTCATAGTTGCCGTCACTAGGTATTCTGGTTTCCTTCTCCGACGCTGAGTCCGAAGAGCCTCTCGATTCCTAACAGAACAGAACAGCGCATCCGGTCAATGGATGTAGTGTGGGCATCTGAGTCACGGGTGCGGGCGTGGCTACAACTCCTTTGCTCTTCGTGTCGCTTTGGCTACTTTGGAGCTTGCTTGCAGTTTTCTGCAGGAAAGCTACTTAAGGGAACACTGCTCAAACTCCAGCACATTCCCCTCCTCACAGCCTCCCTGAAAAGCTCCTCAGCAGAAGCTCGGGTCCTATAAAAAAAAAAAAAAAAAAAAAAAGCAAGTCTGCCCCATCCACCCTGGTCATTTCCATTTTTCATACATCTGCTTTGGCGGGCGTGCCGCGTGCAAGCGACGCCTCCATGCAGTTGCCCCTCGTTTGCCCACTGCCACGGGCTACGGTGTGGAACAAAGGTCGCTTTCAAATTCAATCTCCCGCACAATGAAAAAGCAAGAAAGTCATGAAAGGGAAAGCTGGCCACAGCCATTAATATGGATCTGACTGCCAGATTCTTCTGGTTTATCCATCAAATGTGAGGCAGAGGAATCTGCTCCCGCGAGCAGCTGTTGAAGCTCTGACCCCAGTTATGAGGTGCCGTCAATCAGAGGACCGGCTCCTATGACAGCCCAGAGAGAGTTCTGGTGCCAGCTGCAGACGGCCAGACACGCTATTGAATAACGCCCTGAATGGCGCTGGACCCCTTTCTCTGATAACAGTAGCAGTCCCTGGAGCCTCTCAACAACATAGTGGAATCCCTCCGAAATTTATTTCAGACACCAAGTTTAGGATTAGAGGACCAGAGGAAATGGCAGGGTTTCCAGAGGGAAAGGACGCATTTGCTTCAAAAAACAAAAAGCGTTTTACAAACCCGCACTGCCTTGCTTCACATCTCTGCTTCAAACCAAGGGGCCAGCTCGCGATTCTTTAAATACATCAGTGGGTCCTGCTGAATTATACATGCGGTTGGAATTGGAGAGGCCTGTGTCCTACAACTGGGTTTATTCCGACTTGCTGGGTTATCTTGGAGAAATCAGCAATTCCAACCCAAAATGGAATCGAGGTCTGGCCACGCGCGCGCGCGCACACACACACACACACACACACACACACACACACGCCATGGGGCAAGGTTAAAGCTTCCCTGTAGGGAGGTGGAGTAAAGAAGACATAAAACTGTCCCATAATTTTATCGCGAGTAGTCCTAGAATGAACTTGGTAGAAATCCTTCAGAGTGGACCCAGAAATGAGCCAGCACCGTTTCTAGAAAATCAGGCAACGGTGCACTTTATTAGTTCAACAGCTTGCTCCCTCAGTTTGAAATGCTATGTGCTGGATATACTCGGAGCATGACTGAGCCTTCTAGATACTGAAGAGTCCTAGTCTTCTATTTGTTTCCTACTGAAATTCTCTTTCCTTCCTGTCTGGGTAAGTGAATCGTAAGAAAGCAGGACAACGGTACCGCCTCTGATTTTGTGGACACGCATGATAGGTGCCAACGGGCCGCCTCTCTTCCAGGAATCCTACGTGATTGATCTTCTTTAAATAAACCTGGCTAGCGAACAAATAGCTTTCCTTTGCCAGCATTTTCTCAATATGGTCTCCAGACTCTTTATGGTTTAAAAAAAAAAAATTACCAAATAAAATTCATGAAAAGGCAACAAGAAACATATCTCGCAAAATTTCTGTACGGAATTCAAACATTGTTCTCGTGCCAGAAACACACAGCTGTGGGCCTGACGCGGCAGAACCATCTGCTATACGCTCCACAGTGTCGCTGCTTCAAAGAGGGAGTGCTGGGTAGGTGCGTCCTTTGTTGGAAACACACGAACACCGTGGCTGTGGGGCTTTCCTGTTTCTCCCCCCCTTCATTGCCGTCTGTCCATTTGGAAGGAGCTGTCACTAGAGTGCTTTATGTACAAGATGGTGCAGCCAATGTGGGCAAAATACAATTGCTTAAAGCAAACGGATATTTGTACCCTCGCGCCTTAGGATTCCTGATTTCAAGTGGGTATGGGATCATTATCCCTTCTCTGAACAAGGGAATGCTCAGAACAGGAGTCTGAGCCCATTGTTGGGCTCTGTGCTGAGAGGGTGCCAACTTGGTGAATGCTTAAGGCATCCCTGACTCAGAGCAGGTGTCATGAATGTCATTTCTATACATTTGTTTCCTCTAGGAATGCAATTATCAGCGTAATACTATTTTATATTAACAGGTTTTAATTTTCTAGAGGAATCTCATCAATCTGTCTTACCACCAAGGCTTATTAATAACGCTAAGACAGACGCCACATGCGACAGGAAGAAGGGACTCCTTCCTTCAAATGCTGCTTGTAAGATTTGGGCCCCAGGCTGCCTGGAGGATGCCTGCCTCTGTCACCTCAAGGAAGACATACAGGAAGCTTGAAGAGTATCCTCAGATGCGGTGGACTCCCATGCCCCTCAGACCAAGTGGGTTGTTTTATAATAAATCTGGGTTTTTTTTAATTTTTTAATTTTTATATTTTGAGGGGGGGGCAGAGCATGAGTAGGGGGTGGAGCAGAGAGAGAGAGGGAGACACAGAATACAAACAGGTTCCAGGCTCTGAGCTGTCAGCACAGAGCCCGATGCGGGGCTCGAACTCAAGAGCCATGAGATCATGACCTGAGCCGAAGTTGAATGCTTGACTGACCGAGCCACCCAGGTGCCCGCCAAGTGGGTTGTTTTAGATAGAATGTTCTTTCTGTGTCTAAGGTAGGGAATGCCAGCTGGAGAAGTCTGGGAACCCCTTCTCATCATAATGTGCTTACGTGCATAAGACAAAATTCAGAAGAATACAAAGGAAATCATGTATATTCAAAAATACTTATCAAAATGTCTAAACACATTCAGTGACAGACATTTGTGATGTAATAATCCGTGTGCTTAGTTACTAACTCATCAAATAACAGAACTGGGCAGAGGGTCAAATACATATCGTCATTTTGAGGTAAGTGATCAGGATCAAGTTTTCTGCAGAAACTCTAACGTGATACAAAAGCATCCGTGAGTCTCACTGGTGACAAAGTCACAGGTGCCTATCATCCTAGTTACTACTGAGGTCTTGCCTACACTCATAATTGAAAGAAACATCCCCTTTAGTTACAGATTAGTCAAAATAAAGGATTTTTTCCCCCATCCAAGTTCATGGTACTCTGATTTCTAACCACAGATCATTTATGAGTCCTGGGTTCAGATCCCTATTTTTGTTCTGCTTTGCCTTTCAGACAACCAAAGCTCGGGACAAGGTGAAAGAGATCTTACTGTCTAGGTGGTAAGCAAACATGTTAGATGACTATGGAAGATAATGTGCTTTCGGATTCGTGGATCTTGGGATTTTTTGGTCAAAGACAATCAGTATACTGCTGTTTAAACATCCCAGGGTTGGCCTTTTTAAAGTCGTTTGAGTTTGGGGCACCTGCGTGGCTCAGTTGGTAGAGCATCCGACTCTTGATTTCGCCTCAGATCGCGAACCCAAGCTTCGTGAGTCTGAGCCCCATGTGAGGCTCCACGCTGACAGTGCAGAGCCTACTTGGGATTCTCTCTCAAAATAAATAAACTTAAAAAAAAGTCACTTGAGTTTCTCTTCTCTACTGAAGAGAAACTTCAGTTTTTTATTCCATCTTCTTCTGCCCCCTGCCATTGTTCCTTCTAGAGGTAATGTCTACCTCTGTGTGTCCTTCCTTATTTCATGCATCCTTGGATTTTTCTCCTGTCTGGCTTTTCCATCCTCCCTAACTGTCTTCAGATCCTTTATCACCAACAAATACAGTGATCCCCATTATTTATCCAACAGTCGCATCATACTTCTCAGATGGTGGTCTAAGAACTTCTCAAGACCCCCTGCTCCCTGTTCTCAACCACAATCCCCCCAGCGCTCCTGAATCGACAGCCATGAGAATTCACCTGAGAACCCCCAGCAAACATCATTAACCACTTTCCGAACATATTCTCAGGGAGATTAAAAAGCCTGCTCTTTCCTCTTGAGAGCTCTGGCAAACTGTAAATTATCAGAACCCTGCTCCCTTCTCATTAAATATAAGTGCTACATGCAGGAAGGGAATCAGGTACTAGGTGGGCAGTTGAATGAAATGACCTTGTGGGTCTTGCCTACCTTTGGAATTCTAAGATCCTTGGGGCAACTGCATCTGAGCAACTCAAAATTTCATACCCAGATCCTGTACATGCAAATTGATTCTGACTGATACCTTCCCAGACTTTACAATGACGTACGCAAGAGAGATTAGGGAAACAGTGACTATCCCTATTGTCACTGAGTTTCATTTATAGTTGCTTGTCAGTGTCTTTTATGTTCCTGCTTTATTGTGCTATGGAGAGGTAGGGTTGAAGTTCATCAAATGACTGTCTGGTGTCTAAAAATGCCTCAGTCACCAATAATACACTTTGTAAATGCTTTCTGATACTGCTGAAGAAGATGAAATTGCAAAGCTTCTCAATGAAAAACCAAGAGAAGACATCTTTTATCAAAATGAAGTTAGCTTTGCTTTCTCTTGCTACTAAATAGGAGATTTTCTCACTCTGAGAAATTTTTAAATTACACACACACACACACACACACACACACACACACGAAAAAAAAAAAAGGTTTCCAGCTATACTGGCATATGATTGACATACACCATTGTATACATTTAAGGTACAGAGTGTAATCTGTGATAGATGTGTATATTGCAAAATCATTACCACAGTAAGGTTACTTAATGTATCTATCACCTCACCTAGTTACGACTGGGAAAAAAAAATTTTATTCACATAAAAATCTACCACCCAGAGATGACCAGAGTTAATTTATAAATAACCCTCTAGACATCTGTCTACACATATAAATATATATGGATATAAAAAGCTATAATTTTACCTAAGTGGAATAATTTTATACATGTTATTGTGTCATGAGCATCTTTCCAGGTCAATAAATACAGTGCTACATCATCCTTTCTAGCAGGCTCTTGGGAGTCCATTGAATAAAGGTACTAGAATTTATTTAGCCAGTTCTTCTGTTATTACTCATAATACACTTTCCGAAAAACCCAAGCTCATAGATGCAGGGAACAAACTGGTGGTTGTCATGGGTGGGGGGTGACGGAAGGAGGTGAAATGGGTCCAGGGGATCAAAAGACGCAAAGTTCCAGTTATAGGATAAATGTCATAGAGGGGCGCCTGGGGGGCTCAATTGGTTGAGCATCTGACTCTTGATTTCAGCTCAGGTCATGACCCCTGGGTCATAGAATCAAGCCCCACGTTGGGCTCCAAGCTGAGCATGGAGACTGCTTGAGATTCATTCTCTCTCTCTCTCTCTCTCTCTCTCTCTCTCTCCCTCTGCCCCTTCCCTACACTCATATTTTCTCTCTCTCTCTCTCTCAGAAAAAAAAAAAAGAATAGATATCATGGGGATGTAATATACAGCATGACGACTACAGTTAATAATACTCTACTGCATATTTGACAATTGCTAAAGAGAGTAGATCTTAAAAGCCTTCATCACGGGAGAAAACATTTTCTATAACTCCGTAGGGTGACAGATGTTAACTAGATTTATTGTGGTGACCATTTTGCAACAGATACAAATGTCAAATTGTGCTGTATACCTGAACCTAACATAATGTTAGTATGTCAATGGTACCTCAATTAAAAACAATTTCCTCTCAGAAGCTCATTTACTACTTCGTGGTACCTGCGATGCTACCTCGGCAGGCTCTGAGGTAATCCTGCCCTGCTTCACCCCAGACTATGTCAACATGAGCCTTGGAGTCACTCAATAAAAGAAGTAGATAGTTACCAGGCCATACTCTCACACACCACAGTCCACATATTAAAGACCAAACCAAATGCGCACAGAGAGCTGAAAAGAATCACAAAGGCAGGAGCGACTGGGAGGCTCAGTTGGTTGAACCTCCCTGACCCTTGATTTCAGCTCAGGTCACGATCTCACAGTTCATGAGATCGAGCCCCGCATTGGGCTCTTTGCTGACAGTGCAGTGCCTGCTTGGGTTCCTCTCTCTCTCCCTCTCCCTCTGCCCCTTCCCTGCTCTCTCTCTCTCAATATTAAATAAACTTTAAAAAAAAAGAATCACAAAGGCATTAATCAAAGACGAAGCTCCCCTTTTAGACTTACTAAAGTCAAGATACCTGTCCCCTTGTCCTTCCCCTGGTGGGAAGAGAACCTCTGACTGAACCAGTAGGCTGTGGGCTGGTAGCCCTGCTCAGTACCAAAGGAGAGGGGAGCCAGCCCTCAGGCACACATGGTCAGCGGCTCCCTGGCAGGTCTGGCACATGGGGAAGGACAGACCCTCTTCCCAGATGGCGCTTTCCATCCCTTCGCGTGGCCAAAGCAGGAAGTGGTGATGTGGGCATTGGCAAGAACGTCAAGTGGTTGGCTCCGAGAACTAGAACAGTCTCAGAGTTGGAAGATTTATCATTTCCACGTAATCGGTATCCCTTATATGGAAAAAGAAACTGGGACCACAGGTTGAGGAAGCTAGGACACATAGTCTCACAGAATGTGCCCCAGAAGAAGGCTAGATAAGAACACCTCAAGGCCGTGAGGAAAAGATCTAAAACTTGGAGAGACTCTGACTGGATACACAGGTGGAGTGAGAGAAAAGAAGGAAAATTGCCGAGCTGACAGAGATCATTTCAGCCTTAGGAAAGCCTGAGGAGACACGTGGCTTTCGACACACCAAGAACAACACAATTCTACTCAATGCCTCTCTTTGAACTCTTGCTTCCGCTAAAAATTAATGAGTGCTCTGATGAAGGGAAAGACCAGCTTAGTGGGGAAGCTTCTGGAACCACTATGACTATGGGTGTGTCCCCGGCGCACCCACATAGACTGAGATAAGAATAATGACCCTATCTCATAAGACCAGTGTGAAAGTTAGTTCACTTTTGAAAGGGTTAAAAAGACATAAAAATGCAAATTTTTCCCTACTCCCTTTATGACAAACTTTGAGACGAAACTATTGCCCAGATAAGACCTGTGGGCAAATATGGCAGCCACCACCACCTACGAGAAATAACTTGCTCCAGATCACACACAGGTATGCCCTTCAAAAAAAGGTCCACTTGGGGCGCCTGGGTGGCGCAGTCGGTTAAGCGTCCGACTCCAGCCAGGTCACGATCTCGCGGTTCGTGAGTTCGGGCCCCGCGTCGGGCTCTGGGCTGATGGCTCAGAGCCTGGAGCCTGTTTCCGATTCTGTGTCTCCCTCTCTCTCTGCCCCTCGCCCGTTCATGCTCTGTCTCTCTCTGTCCCAAAAATAAATAAAAAACGTTGAAAAAAAAAATTAAAAAAAAAAAAAAAAGGTCCACAAATCAGATACTCCCTTGAACATACCTATTCAAGCAGAGGTAAATATGGAGATTTCTTTGAACTCTGTCACCTCCCGAGAAACGGGAGATGCTGATTTAAATTGTCAAGAAACCCCAAATCATAAGGGCCTGGGGTATCATCTTTCCCTGACGGTGAACTCAACCAGACAGCCAGAGAGTCATGTCGAGTGAGGGTGCGGGGGGGAGGGAGGGGTGGCGGGCGGTATAAATTCAATTTTGCAGGGAGATAATGTTAGTTCTTAACAAGTGGACATGTTGGGGCGTGTCCCTTTAAATATCCACACGGACTAGAGAGGAATCTGATCTGTTTATTCCACTCTAGGCAGACCCTGGCATCCTGTCGCCAAAACTACCCTCGCCTCCCCCCTCCTGCCTTCCTGGCATTGTCTGCAGGTGCCTTCGCCCTGAAAATGAAGTCCTCTGCACGAGGCTGGGACTGGCTCCCTGTGTTTGGCAGTGACTGTGGCTTGGCCCATTTTGCACATGCATTTGGGAGATTTCCAAACAGATGCATATGCATCTTCACTTTCTTGGCAGGAGGGCTGAGAATTAAAGAATTCTTGCGGGGAATTTACACCGCTCTGAAACCTTAACCCATCGTGGAAGCGACATAAAAGAGCGCCTATAAAAGACATGACCTTTTGCCTCCTTTTGGACTCTATTGCTTGGTCTCCCGCGTCTTTGTTGCCTTTCATGAAAGCTTTGGCGACTTTCTTTGTGAATGGGTGATTTTCACTGTCCTGAGCTCTCTAGGGTCTATTTTCTTTCCGACAATGATTTCCATTTCATCTGAATCTATTGTCGTGGCCAAAGATGTGTTCCTTTATTCAGAAAGTCCCATCAGTAGGGATGGAAAAAAAAAAAATGTCTCTTGAAAGCCATTTGGGGGCAATTAAAAAAAGAAAAACAGGGGCAGATACATTGGAGTAACCTATCATTTTATTATCCAGAGCTACATGCTAACGAGGGCAAAACCAGAAGTCCCAACAATAACTTGGGTGAACCCGAGGTGGATCGGTGGCCTGATTGGCAAATGCTCAACAATAACCCGTATTCCTCTGAGGCATTTAATCCCCAAATGATCAGAGAGAACAAAGGAAGCCCTGCAAATCAGGAAGATTTTATAATTTCATATCTGCCTGTATTTGTCTGGGCTAAATACAGCCAAGAGCTTTTTAATATTCTCCCCAAAGGATACTTTGAAAACTCACCAAACAGGAATTACCCTGTAAAAAGGCAGAAATACAATGCTCTGCAAACAATATTTTCTCAGGCTGCGTAAACTGCAAATAAAACAAACACACAGCGAAAATTAAACACTAGTTGAAAAGAGTAAGAAAGTAACCCAGCCTCCTTTATTTGACATTGCGGATGATTTAAGTCCTGTTTTGCCCCAGCCTTCTTTGATACATACAGGGAGGGAATGAAGGGTTATTATGATTTTTTTTTTTTATGTCTGCCTAGATGTCCTGGGTCTTGTTTTAAATTTGCTCCGTGGGTTGTGATGTGAGCCGCACCCCGCTCCCCCTCTCCCCCCCGCCCCGCCCCGCAATTCCTTCCCATCTTTCCTCCCTCTTACCTGTGTGACCTGATTATACCCTGACACGGATACCTCCCAGGGCCGCCTCCCACCGCTCAGACACTGGGAGTACAGCGGCAGGCATTTATACATCTGCACTGACTCACTGAATCTATTCTTCCGCTCAGTAGGACGCCCTGAAGAAAGGTTCTCAAGCAGGGTCTAACAGGATCTTTATGAGCTGGGAGTTTATTTTCCCCTCTTCAGGGGAATCGCTTTGCTAGGAGATAACAGAGATGCCGAGACCCCGCATCAACCTCCCTCCCGGCACCCACCACTAGGGATTTCTGATCAGCCAGGACCGGGGAGCGCCCCCACCGAGGACAACGGCTCACGAGGCCTTGCAAAACAAAGGAAGTTTCTTCAAGCAGCTTATCTGCATTAGCGGCACTTGATTCTAGATAGGCTAGTGCACCAACAATTCCTCCTAGAAGAATAACAGTGGCTGAGGAGAACACACTTCCAACTGTGAAGCAATTAGAGAGCTGTTGAATGGCTGATTGCTTGTGTGTGGTCCCCTTAGTTCCCTGGTGGAGCGTGCTTAGAGTTCTGCAATTGGATAAAATGGATTGGAATGAGCGCTGTCATATAGAACTGCCAGCTGTTCTACTGTTAATAAAGACACTATTTAGCTATTAATACATCCCATTCTTCCATGTTGTGCCCATTCAGACAAAATATCTTTGTTTGCGGAGGGGGTGTGGCCGCACCTGTTCTCGATTCGGGAATCTGCGGCCCATGGAAGCCCCCGGGGTACTCTGGGCACCAACTGTGGTTACCAGGCAGGGTCTGCTTGCGAAAGAAACAGGGCGATCAGACAGTGGGACGAAAGCAAGAAAAAAGCAAAGCTCTGGGTTCAACGGAGTGGCCATTTCCTCAATAGTGGCTATGTAACAGACATAGCCACTGGTTTGCTCCCCGCCCCCCCACCAAGTTGAAATCCACTTGTAAGCAAATGCCATGCGACTCGCGATCCCCTCCCTTTTGTGGGGGACTTAATACGTTTTAAATATTCCTGGGTGTGAAGCAGGATTCTCAACAGTGATACCGGCAGGTGACGAATGCAGCCTAAGGCAGAGGAACGAACAGGAGATACCACTTCTCGGAGAGGCAAAACAGCAAAGCTCTTTGTCCCTACCAAGCACTATCCCAGGCTGTTAGGAGCCCAGGCTTCGAGGAACTGACAACGGGAACGGAGAGGTAAGACTTACACACCCAGGGAGAAGTGACTCACGGGACACAAGGTTCGTTGCTTCCGTTTCTATGTGGACAGACGGGGAACGCAAGAGGATGCCGAGGAAGATCTATCCAAAAATGGCAGTCAAGGCCCAAGGTAGTCCCGTTACCCACGATCACTCAGAGCAAATTTCCCTGGGGTTCGTGAAGACCTTGCTCTGGCACTGATACAACTACACCACCGTGGCTGTCACCACCCGAGTCCGTGTAAACAAAGGAGAAGAGAGAACGGAGAAGCAGGATTTAAAATAGTCACTACCAACCCGTGGGCATTAGATGGTCCCAGCTGTATGGGTCTCGAGCCACCGGAGCAAAATACCACAGACCGGGTGATTTCGACAACACAAATTTCTTGTTGAAATTCCTAGTGCTGAGCTGGGAGGTCCAAGATTAAGGTGCCAACAAGGTCGTCTCATTTTGAGGCCTTTTCTCTTGGCCTGTAGGTGGCTGCCATCTTGTTGACTCCTCACATGGCATTTCTCTGTGGGCATTGGGTAAGGAGGGAAGGAGTCTCTTCTTACAAGGACACTAACCCTATCATATCAGGCCCCGCCCTTAAGACCTCACTTAGCCTCATTCGCCTGCTTACAGGTCCTGTTGCCAAATACAGTCACATTAGGGGTTGAGGCCTCGACATAGAAATATGGGGAAGGGGACACAATTCAGTCTGTAGCATTAGGCGACGATTTTCCTTTTGTTCCTCGTGAGGGGTGAGAGGTGAAATGTACTGCTCAATCTTGCAAAACTAATGAGGGTGATTTCAAACAGGGGAGATAGTCTCTGGAAGCCTCTGTCTCCCTGGGAGGACTTTACCTGGAGCACAGAACCCACAAGCTATCCGCTCTCCTCGGGGCTGCTTTCTAAGAGGGGAATGATGGGAAGGAGTTCGAGAAACAATCTGACGGTCTTCTGAAGCATAGGAAATGTACCTAGACGTAGAGACTGTGGCTTTTCTGGTCTAGAGACTTGGAAGGACTGGCTGGAAGGGTATAAAGGGGTCACAGGGTGAACGGCTATTAATCGTGTTATTTTTTTTTTTCAATTTTCTGTATTGTATGATGTTTTTACATCTTAAAAATCTTGCTGGCCAGGGAAAGACTACCCCCTCTGAGAGCGAGCCGATTCTTAAAAGAGGGCTGGGAGCACAGCTTTCCTGTGTAAACCACCCAGTTCCAAGCCCCAAGTGCCAAACCACCTCATTTCTCTAACTCACACACCAAGCCAGTCTGTCTCCTGCTCTCAGTCGACCCAAGGCCAAGGAGGACCAGATGCCTAAGAATCTACCCAAGGCCGAAACTGCTAGCCCTATTCTGCCTTTTCTTTCCCACAGAAACACCAGTGAAGCTTCTTTCCCAGGTTTTCCCTTCACTTGGGCTTGTGCCTCCTGGTCAAGACCCATTAGGCCTGGCAAGGAATGGCGTGCCCCCTTCTCTTAAGAAATAAAAGCAACAAATTCTTCTTTCAACAGCACTGATCTCTCTGTGTTTCCACTCAGTCACCGATATCAACGGGAACCCTGCCGTTCTTTTCAAGACAGGGTGCCATAAAGCGCCTTCGCCATGCAGAGAAGAAGATCTCAGTGGTCCTTGTGGCTCCAGCCAAGGGATGGAGGAGGGCAAAAGGGAGTTGACTCAGTAGGCCACAGAAGCTTAGCTGTGCCTCTCTGAGGTGCCTTTGGTGACTGGGGTGGCTGGATCTGAGCACAGCCCTAAGGCAACTGTATTCACATACTCAAGACCACAATTTCAGCAGAGGCCACCAAGAGCACCTGGGACTAGGTAAAATGAGAGATCTGCAAGCCAGGGGCACCTCTGGCCACGGATGTTGTAACAGACCAGTAACAGAAGGCCATCTTTGCCTTGCCGGAGGAGGAAAGAGGAGCAGAAATGAGAGAGGAGGGAAGAGGGATGGATGTACCAGACCTATTTTCCCTCTTGTCTTCCTCATTCTGACTCCTTCTGACTTGGCATCCCAACTGTCCAGGAGATATTTAAGGTGGAGACTAGAGAATTAAACTTGCTGATAGGAGTTGGAATTTACAGAGTGGAGTTACAAACCGATTGGCCTATATTGTCACAATCAAAAGGATACGGAGGTTACAGAGTCCGTCCCATATAAAGAAGAGGATTGGATAGAGTTAAAAACAGGAGCAGGAAAGACCGGTTTAAACTTATGCAATCTTATATTTTACTTATCTTTATTAGCAGTCCTATTTCTTTATGACAGAGAAGGTGTATAACTAAACAACTTGGGAATGATTAAGAAACAAAGGACCTAATAGAGTACCTACCACAAAATAGGCCCTCGATATAAATTTGTTGAACAATCACTAAAAGCTCCCTTTTTCTCTTCAGGAATTACCACAAAGGATCAGGGGAGTATGTGTCTTTATAGACTGTTCACCCACAAGTCCCAAACCACTAAATATACAGAAGAGATGGCAACCCAAAGAATTTGATAGCAGGTCTTTAGAGCAATTCTCTAACATGACATCAGTTTACAGCATTTTGTCCGCTCTCAACCTTGCAATCTGATGCTCTGGCCCCATGGCAGTTTTCTTGTACGGATTAGTTTTGGAGGACAACTGAGCACCTGACTTCTCCACAGAGGCACTTCCTGTCAGGTTTCACTCAGTTTCCTGCTTCATCAAGCTTCTCGGTGATGACCTCTTTCCTGGTATTTGTTGGTCTTGATGTATACAGCCTTCCCTTTTCTCAGAGTTATTCTTCACGTCCAACCCTACTCTTCTGGATACTTCTTTCATATCAATTCACGTGGGCTCTTCACAACGGGGAGGCATGATTTGTCTTTTGAGACATACGTCAGGGGCACCTGGGTGGCTCAACTGGTGAGGTGGCCAACTCTTGGTTTCAGCTCAGGTCATGATCTCACAGTTTGTGAGTATGAGCCCCACGTTGGGCTCTGCGCTGATAAATAAATAATATAAACTAATTAACTAAATAAATAAATAAATGAACGAACGAACGAAGGAATACACATGTTGGACCAGGAATCGGGATCAGAATAGGTCCCAGTCCTTCCAGGACCATGGGTAATGCCAGTTTTTCGGCCCTCAGTCTATGCACGGCATCCCAGGTCAAACCTTTCCTGATCCTTGGGTAGAAGCATAGCTTCCCCTTCCTTCTAGTGCATTATCTCTCCCTCTGCATTTGTATCTACTTGTTTATCTATTCCCTCTCCTGAGATGTGAGCTACACACACTGAGGGTCCTATGTATGGTGAGGTTCCCAGGCTGTGCTATTAGGGGTCCGGTGAATTCCTTGAAATAAGGAAGGGATGATCAATCCTGGATACAGGGTATTTGATCTAATTCTTACTCTCCTAGCTCCTACTGTCACCGTGACAACATTGTGCTCAGTAGAATGACATGCACTCGGCTTTCCTGGGTCTACGACCACTATCACCAATGGATGAACTTGGCCTCTGGCTTTAGTACTTTCCCACAGCAAGTTTCATCTTTTATTCCATCTCTCCCCTACCTGCCACTGTGACAGCTGGGCCTCGCCAGATGCAAAGAGACAGTATTAAGAGAAGAAGGATGATCCACACCAAATCTCTTTACTCTGACAAGATAAAATGCTTTGGCTCTCCTAGGGATCAGTGAATCAAAGGAGGCCTTAAGAGTGGCCTTGGATTTGGTCCTAGACGTCTTTTGATCCAAATGGGGTGCCATTCTTCTCAAATATATGGCGTCTAACCCAGAAGGTCAGGGTAACCTGATGATCTGAGCACCCACAGCCACAATGGGACCCACAACAGAACAAAATGTCCAGCTAAAAAGAGGTGTGGAAGTGGGATAAATAAATGGAATTTGTAGACCAAAAAAATAAAGGTATAGCTTCTTGCAATGAGAGATTTTGCTTCTTTGTATTCTTTGATACATACAGATTTTTGAAATATAGTAGGTATTCAATATATTCTTACTGAAAGGAGGAAGGATGTACCATGGAGAATACTTTCCATAGCAAGCAATTGAAAAGCCACATTACATTGGCTTACGTATTAATTTATTGGACCACATAAATGAAAAATCCAAAAGTTAAGAACTTCAAAGGGTTTCATCAGTTCTACCTCTGTTTTTCTGAGATTCTCTTGGCTCTGGCTTCTTCTACAGTAGTTTTATCTTTGAGTTGGCTTTCTTCTTGGTCATAAAATAGCTTCCACAGTGTCAGACATTCTATTTGCACAATGTCACCACCCAGGGGGTGTGAAAAGCC